>NW_017731629.1:847283-854701 GCF_001890085.2 Hipposideros armiger
ACGTTCTTTTTTAAGGACACACACACACACACACACACACACACACACACACACACACACACACACACACACCCCCTCCCTCTACCTCTGTATGTGCAGAATACCTCTGGGAAGATATTCAAGAAACCAAGAAACTAGGAGTTGTCTCTAGAGAGGAAGACTGGCAGGCAGGAATGGGAGGGAGGATTACTGTTGAGGACTTTTCACTTTTGATTCCTTTGTACTGTTTGAACATGTATTTTTATTCTTCTTCCCCACCCCCCAACCCTCCCACCCCCTACCCCGTGAAAGTTGCCCTTATCCCTTAATGCTGATTGAGTTCAGAAGGAAGGAATCCTCCCCTTTTCCAAGCAGATTAGAGTGCTGTGATTGCCACCTCCCCCAGCAACATACAACTTCAGGCAGTTTGGTGTGGCACATAGGTGGCAGGACTAGGTGACTTGCTGTGTGGCCCGAGGCAAGATCCTTCCAGTCTTGGGACCTTCTGTACCAGGAAAGGCTTGCAGTTGATGGTATCTAAGAGTTCATGATGCTCAGGGATGTCTGACTCAATCAGAATTCCCCTGGAGGCTGGGTCTTGGCAGTGGAGGGGGAAGCAGAGATGCAGGGAGATAGAGAGACTTGTCCATAGTGACCTGGGGACAGCAGTGGCGATGGGATTAGAAACGATGGGATTAGAAGAGTTCCCAGTTACTCTCTGCTCAGGGAGAGCCAGGGGCTGGCCTCACGCAAACTCAGCTTCAGTCATGGGAGCCACAACTCCCATCAGACAACCATGGGACCCTGCAGGCTTCCTTGTTTCATATATTAAAATATACTCATAACTATTAAAATCACAAACGCTTGCTTTGTACTAGCCAAATGCAATTATGGTACAATGGGTGTGTCTAGGGCCCCCGAAATGTGCAGGACGGGGCATGGGTAATGTCTTTAGATTTAGGCAGATTTTCATTTGCATCTCAGCTAGCCTGGCACGTGGTAAATGCTATAGAAGAGTTAGCCATTGCTATTATACATACTGTAAAATGAAATGACTACATACTCTAAAATGTAAAACGAAAACTGAACTTATTTCTTGCGTTCAAAAAATAAGATGGCTAGCACCTAGACTTCGGCATAGAAACCCTCCAGGAAGAACCATGGGACACTGATAAGCACGGCTGCCTCGAGGGAGGGGAATGTTTAGGGGGCTGAGCGGCAGGGAATTTGCTGTCCATTCTGTACATTAGAGGGTGGCTTGACCTTTAACCCTTTCAAATGCGTAGCTTTTAAAAAATAATTAACAGGCTGATTAACTCATTACTCAGCCCAATCATTTATAAAGTTCCCCACCAGCTGTAGCCCACCCCGGGCCCTGAGAGAGGATGCCTTTTAAGCAACTCAGAGCCAAAATTTTAGAGTAACTCACTTTGTAATCCAATCTGCCTCCCTCCCTCCCATTCCTCCCTACCCACCCCATCCCACCCAGTCCCATGGAGGAAGTTCTCCTGTGGGACTCTGCTCCTTCCTGTCCTCTGTGTCTCTCACCTTGACAAGATCCCACCTCCCCTGACCCCCTCCCACCTCGTCCATGCCTGGCATTTTCCTCCCTCCAGGCGGCAGTGACCTTTCTGCAAATGCACCCGTGAGCTGCACAGTCCCTCCTGTAAACTCTTCAGTGGCTCCCCACGGCCCTGAGGATAACAGTTCCAAGCCCTTCACGACCTGCCTCCTGCCACCCTCACTGCACACACAGGCCCCCTTGGCTATTGAGCTCCAGCCTCACAAACACCTTCTAGGTCTTTGAACTCAAAGCTCTCTTGCTGCTGGTCTCTGCGCACTCTGTTCCCACTGCCTAAAATCCGTGTCCTGCTCCCCGTTGCTCAGGGCTCAGCTTGACTTTCCCTGACCTCCAGTAGACTCAGTTACACCCAGGAGGCCCTGTACATCCCATTTCTCTTTTTGTATTGTGTTTATCTGCTTGTTTGTCTGTCTCACTACGGGGCTGAACGCTCCTTATGACTGGGGGCCTTGTCCAGCACAGGGCCCAGCCAGGGCCTGCTGTATATCTAATGTTCAGTCAACCAACAGGTGAAGGAATAAATGCATCCCTTCTTCTAGGCCTCACTCGTGCCATGCTTGCTGACTGCTGTGCCTCCTTCTTCCTTGCCCTCTTTCCCAACCCTGCCCACTTAGTCAGGTCCAGTTCCAGTCCCACCTCCTCTGGGAAGCCTTCCCTGATGACTCTAGCAGAAATGCAACTCTTTCTCTTCTGCCTCCCAAGGGCACTTTGGTGGCACATCCCTGAGAATTGGACCCAGGTGTGTTCTGTCTCCCCCTACACTGCCAGCCACATGGCCATCCACAGCCCTAGAGGCTTGGGGCTCAGGGAGAACAGAGAGAGAGCATTGAGTGCAGACAGGGCTAGGGAGACAGAGCTGAGGGTATGCAAGCAAGGGCATGTGTCACCCCAACGGTTCATGTGTCAGGGTCAGAGGGCCTTACCTTACAGTCAGAATAGATCTTCAAGTTGTGTATTATGCCTGGCCTCCCAATAAAGGAATCCTATTAATGACTATGGAGCACTCACTATCTGCCAGGCCCTGGCTGAGTTCTTTTATCCCAGCATCTCATTTAAACATCACACTGCTTTATGCATTAGGTACTAATGCCCTCCTTTTACTTATGGAGAAACTGAGGCTCAGAGAGGTGTAATAACCTCCCTTGGGTCACACAGCAAGCAAGCACCAAGCAGAGTCTTAATTTCTGCTAATGACTGAAGCATGCTATGTCTACAGCATCGCCCACAGCTAAACATTCAGCCTCAACTTGCATTCCACTGTTGTCAGACAGCTCATTACATACCAGGTCATTCTTTCATTTATTCACCTCATTAATAAATATTTATTGAGAACTACTTTTGTTTATCACTGGAATGAGGGGTGCACGAGAGATCTGTCCTCATGGAACTTACATTCTAGAAAGCAGGGGCTACAGAGGCCAGTGAAAAGTAAAAATGACAGTGGTAAATTCTAAGCAGAATTAAAATAAGCCCATGTGACAGAATGACAGGATATCGCCTTTAGACAGAGTGGGCTGGGAAGGCCTCTCTGAGGAAGTGATATTTAGCTGAAATGTGAGTGACAAGAAAAAGCCAATGGGAACCTGGGAAAAGCATTCTAGGCATTGGAGACAGCAAGTACAAAGGCTGTGAGGCGAGAAGGAGCATGGTGTGCTTGGGGAGCTAAGAGAGCAGGGCTGGAATGTGGGGGTGGGTAATACGAAATGAGGTGTGAGGGGCAGGCAGGGGGCCAGACCCTGTCAGGCTCCCTCAGCCAGAACGATAGACTTGACTTCTCCATGTGGAGCCTGAATCTTTACACCTGATGGCCCTTGTTTTGTCGTCAGGGCGTTCACTGCCGAGCCCACCCCTCCCCCAAGGGCCGGCCCTCCCAGTACCAGAAGGTGGCCCTCCAAAATGAGTCTCCGATGAACTGCCCTGCCAGGGGCCTGTGAGTCTCCCAAGTGGGCCCCTCGGCCCTGCTTTCTGCTTGCCTCAGAGCAGCATGGCAGGTGCCACGGAGGCCCCAGCTTGGAGATCGGGACTCAGGTTCAAGCTCTGTCCCCAGGACTGGCTGGGCAGACTGGGGAAATGGGTCCCCAAGCTGGAGTCTGAGCTCCAGTGGAATTGGCTTCTTTGTGGAAAGAGCACTTGTTAGGGACTCAGAGCATACACGTTTGAGTCTGTGTGAGCTTGGGCTATCTTCTCTGGGCCTCAGTTTCCCTAACTGCAAAAGGAAGGAGTTGGGACTGGCTCTCCAAGACTTCCCCAGGCCTGAGTTGCCAGCCTATGTCTCCCCACTCAGGGGCCTGGCCCCAAGCAGGACTCTGGGAGGTGGCAACAAGAGGACCGGAAAAGCCACCGCTGCCCCCGAACCCCAGTGCCTGGATGCAGAAAGGACCACAGCCCTGATGTTAGCCATGGTCACATTTCCTGCAGGCCCTGTTCCTGGAGAACCTTTGCCCAGGGTTGCCAGTCCTCTTCCTTTCCCTTCACAGCCCGAAGCCTAAACGAAGCTGGCAGAAGGTTCTGCCCCAACCTGAAGGGTAACTTCAGGTGGGTCCTTCATCTCGCTGGGCCTCGGTTTCCCCAGCTCTGACTTTCCCGGTGTCCAGGAAAGGCTATCTCAGTGGGCCCAAAGGCTACAGCAGGGTTGCCATGGCGAGAGAGGCTGACCAGCTCCTGCTCCCAGAGGCCTCTTTAAAGGTTAGGGTGCCCACTGCACATGGTGATTGTGCCTTGGTGGGGCCCTTTATCGGGAGAGAGCCTGCAAGGGCAGCCTGTGGAGGGAACATGCTTTACCCACAGGAGCAGGCTCGGGTCGGGTTGCGAGTCTGGTTAATGCCTCCATGCATTAGGCCTGTCGCCCGCTGACAGGATTTTTTGTTTAATTGGAGGCATAAGAAAACAATAACATCTGTCGGCATGAGGAAAGCTGCAAGGAGCCCAGTGGGGAGAGCTCTCAGGGAGGTGGGGAGGGGACTCTGAAGCCCGAGCTCTGCCACGTGGGCTGGGCGACCCTGGGCAAGTCCCTTCCCTGTGGGCCTCAGTCTTGCCGTCTGGCAACGAGCAGGTTGGACTACAGCTGGCTAACTCCAACTCTGGCCCAAAAAGCACCTGCATCAGCATTTACCAGGGAGCCCATTAAATTGAGATTTGCAGGTCCCGTTCAGCTCCCTGGCCCAGAATCCCCAGGGGGAAAGGCCCATGAATCACCATGTCCTGACTGACGTGGCAGTACCTGCATCATGGGGTTTGCACAGGGTCTGGCACACAGGAAGTGTTATTTGTCCTTACGAGCGGAAACTCTCAAGGATGTACACCAGCATCATGTACAGTGCTAGCGATTTCAATATTTTCCTTCTTTACCTTCGAGCACTTGCTGATTATCTACAGTGAACATGTACAGCAGTGTAAGTGACAAAAATAATTACGGGGGGAAAATGAGATGGCTCTACAGCTTGCATTACAGTCAGTCTTCTTGGTAAGTGCTCATGTAATTGTATTTAGGCTTTTTTTCTTACTTGTATGACTTTCGGATTACAACAGGAGTGCAGGCTTACCAAACCAAGTAAAACAATAGAACACAAATGTGTACACAGGAAACTATCTGACCCCTGAGATAAGCAACGTGAATAGCCCGAGGGGGACCTTTCTGTGCTGTTCCTCTTGCTCACACACGGACCGACACGCTGCCATATGGTCTGTTTGGGACTTGTTGTTGTTCCTTTTAATGAAATCAAATCATCTTCTATGTGACTCTGCAACTTGCTCTTCTCTCTTGGCAATATATCATGGACATCCTTAGGAGAGAAAACTAGCTTGAATTCATTTCTTTTTAGATTTATAAATATTTAATTTTCTTTCTTGCCTCTCCAAATAGAAATAAATGAAAATAAAAGTGACTCTGAAACTTGAGGGTTTCGGTTTTGAGATTTGAGCTGAACCATTCCATATTCATCCTCCTCCAACACACACACACACACACACACACACACACACACACACACAGGCATGTGCACACATGTATGTGCACGCACACACACTCTGCCTTCTTTCCTCTCCCTGCATTGTTGGTGAACGTGAAATCTCACCCCATGAACCCTGTCCGCCTTCAAGAGCAGGGAGATCTTAGTCACCTTGGATCTACTCACACTGAAGTCCGACTCTTCTAAATGAGCATCTAAAACCAGTAACAGCCAAAGGTGGAGAAGGCCCCCAGAGCCAGCCCCATTCTCAGACTCTAGAGATGGATTCTGCCGATTGCAGGGGAGGGTGGCTTTTGCTTTCATACAACCATCCACCCAAGCCTTGCAAACTAAGGCCACATCCAGCCACAGATGGGTTTAGTTTGGAACAATCAGCATTAAAAATGTGTTTTAAGTTAAAATATTTAAAACTTGGGAAATTTCATATAATAACCTAGATTTCCCTGCTTTTCTTGAAAACTCCAAGATTTGGCCACTCTAGGCCCACACTCCCAAAGGGCCACAACTGGCTGTCATTGAGCACTGCTGGGCACTGCCCACTAGCTTGACACAGCCCCCACCTAGCCCACTCCCGGTTACCTGCCTAGCCTCTGCAAGCCTGTAAAGCTTGTGGACCCTCGGGAGGAACCCTCACCGGTTGACCCAGGGAAAGGACAAGAGGCCCGAGAGAACCCTGGGAGCCGAGGGCCTCTTTTGGCCCTTGATAGGCTGAAATATGTTCCAAGTCACCCCTTCGTGACAGATTCTGCAGGCAGACGCACAAGGTGGAAGATAGAAAAGGCAAATATGTTCCCTTCCCAATGACAGACTTCACATAGACCGGTGACAAACCCAAGCTAAGGTTGGGGTCCACAGGGAAAAGGCTCAGCTTTCAGTCCAGTTTGAAGGTGTGATGATTTGGCAGATGGAGCTGAGACTATACTTAGTGACTAGAAGTGGCTGTAGGACTTGATGACCTGAAGTGACCAGCAAACTCATAGCTTTGCCCAAGTTTTCATACAAGGTGCAGTATAACCAGCTTCACAGAATCAACAAAAAGGGACAGAGGGGGCAAAATTCAAGTTCCTTCCATGTTCAAATCTACATGTTCTGTGTGTTCCAATAATGGCTGCTGGAGGACAGGCACTGGAAATGACATTTCAAATATGTGGCCATGGCAGATTGGGGCCAGAGTGTTAGGCCTGAAGGTCTCTTAGGAAAACCAGACCCCATCACTTTGGGATTTGGTGAACCTGAGCCCAAGGTCACCCTGCCTTATGAGACGGGTTCCAATCGAGGCTAAACAGCCCCACATCTGCAAAATGCCATCTCCAAAGGATTCAGTACTTTTGACTCATGTCATACCCCGCAGGTGAGAGGAAGGAAGTGATATACATCAGCCTGTTCCCAGACTGGGTGCAACAGGCTTTGGCTCTGTAGTCTCCTGACACTGGATTCCCAAATTCCAGCCAGGACATTATGGCTCCCAGGGGTGCTGCTCTGACATAACAGGCTATAAGTGAGGTCTGTTGGTTTGGCATGCAGGGTGGGGCGCTGGGGGTGACACACAGGGCTTCCCAGGGGTGGACACAAAACGTGCCAACATGAAGTTAAAAGCCAAGAAAATGACCTTCCAGGTCTCATTCTGAAACCAGGGAACTGTCCAGAGCTGGAAGGCCCTTAGAGGCCATCCAGTCCCCTGGCACATTTCACAGACCAGGAAACTGAGGCCCACATAGGCCAGGGGCTTCAAGGGGCTCAGTCTAGGCTCAGGCATGAGTAGACTTGAGTGCTGAACCTTCCTCGGCAGGACACTAGAAGACGATGCATTTGGGGTGGAGGAAAACACTGTTGGGTCTTCGGAAAAGTCATGAGGCATGCTTGCAACAGATGGCACTTGTTCATTTTTG
>NW_017731629.1:857066-867234 GCF_001890085.2 Hipposideros armiger
AAAAAAAAAAGAATAGGTACAATGTCACTGTCACACCTAAAATTTTGAAAACTAACAATAATTCCTTGTCAAACATCTAGGTAATATAAATAATATTCATTAACAACAACAAAAAATTCTCACAAGCCATTATGAAGCGGGAAAAGTGAAACAAGATAGACTCTGACCCCACTTTGGAAAACATACATGTCATAACGGTAACATAGTTATGGGTGTAGGATTATAAGTGTTTTCTTCTCTTTCCCAAGTTCTCTATAGTATTGCTTTTTGCATTAAAAAATAACATAAAAGGGAGAATAAGGACAGACTTATTTCGAAGTCTAAATCTTCTGATTCAACATCCAAGTTTCAAAAATGTATCCTGTTCCATCTTGAGACGGAGAAGACCCAGCCACCCAGAGAAGTTGGGGGTCTCGGCCACAACACCCAGGGAGGGGAGGCTGTGAAGGGAGACAGGAAGGTCCTAGTGGCTGTCCCAGCCTCGAGAGGAAACGTAAAAGCAGAGGTTCTGGGACGCCTCTCAAGCTCTGGTCCCTGATGTCCAGCCACCTCCGCCCTCTTACCTTCCCGCCTTTATCAAGCCTCACACGTTTGGGGCACTTTGCTGCTGGAGTTGACAGACCAAACGAAACAGAGGCAGGCGGCAGATAACCCGAGTCCTTTCTGGCCACACGTAGGCCTGTTGGCTTGTTGGGCCTGGAAGAGGAGGTATCTTGTTTCCCCAACACATTCCAGAGTCATGTCCCCCAGGCTGCTCACCAGATTGCCCCTAGCCTCCCAGGTCTTTCATGTTGAGACAAAAAAGGGAATGAAAGACCTGACATTGTTAGGTTCCTCTTTCCCAACAGGCATAAGTCTCAGGGTTGCTGTGTGACCTTGGGCAAGTCCCTCCCCTCTCTGGGCCTATGTTTCTGGTAATTGGACAGCAAGATAGACACTTTCTGAGATATCTAGCCCCCCTCCCACCCGCCCAACTCGGATTTCTTTCAGAGTTCCTATATTTATCAGAAATAGGAAGTAGATCCACCACACCTCTAAATGTCAGCCTGGAATTTCATGGCTGCCTCAGGCCATGGTCTGAAGGTCAGTTGCTAAAACGTTTTTTGGCAGAGAATACATAAGACATTGTACCTCAAGACCCAGTACACACACACACACACACACACACACACACACACACACAGACTTGAAATAACACCCTTCATGCAGTAACGCCCTTCCTTTATTAGATGCACCCTGATATTTGCTGTGCATTTTTGAAAACAACTTCTGATTGCAATCCATTAAGGCGTTTTCCCAGTCCTGGAAACAGGCATCACTTGCACTTTGAAAAACACTGATTCATGCAGCTCCACCCCTATTCCTGACAAAGTAGTACCAGCCCAGATAAACACAAATGGATTCTCTCTTTTTTTCAAATAGATGCTATGTTAACTGCCTTCCATCACTGGGGTTCCCAAACTTGCATGTGCATACGAATCCCCTGGAATGTTTTTAAAATGCAGATTCTGATTCCGCAGGTCTGAGGTGGAGCCAAGAGTCTGCCTTTCTAATTAGCCCCCAGGTGAATCTGATGCTCAGTTAGACAACTGAGAGCTCCGACATTCCATTTCTTTGGTCCAACTAGCCTTACTTAATGGGACCATTTTTTCCTCCTGTCTTTCCTTCCTCTCTTTTTTCCATCCTTTCATAAATGTGTTTGGAGAATCAACGGTTTCAAATCACAGCTCTACCTCTCACCAGCTGGGGAAACTTGGACAAGTTACTTACATCTCTGTGCTGCAGTTGGAAATGATACTGCCCTTTTCTGATGAAGTATTTCTGAGATGAATGAGATAATCCATGCAAAACACAGACTATATTGCCTACCACATGAGGAACACCAAATAAATGTCGTTATTATTGTTGTTATTGCCAAAGTTGGCAAAAATATCATCCATGATCCCACCAATGACTCCACCCACAATGATTGTTTTGGGGTGTCTTCTGTCACATGCCTGTTTGATGCTATCGGTGTTTAGTTGACACCTGAGTCCAGCTTTTAGAAAAACCAGTGAAATCTCTCACTTTTATTTGGATGTGGGTTCATGCTATTGTTTTGTCTTAAAAAGAAAGACTTTCTTATTTTGAAAAAAAAAAAGAAAGAAAAAAGCCCACTATATTTAATTTTGTGCCCTGCCTTTTTCACTCAATGTAAGATCATATTCACTTTTTCCCTAGAAATTCATTCCAACAGTGTGAATGGGAGTAGGTGCAAAGTATGGCTTCTGGAATCAAGGGCTGAACGCAAACCTCAAATAATCACAATGAACTTGGCTGAGGTCTGACGCCGCGCCAGGTGCAGTCTAGCCCTGGCAGTGGACACGGGACTCAGGGGCTTACAAACACACAGACTCTTGGATTGTCCTTAGGGCCGAGGGCCACATAACGACAGGGCACAGAGCTAAGGTCAGAAACCACAACCTTCCTTATGAAGGAGGCAGCAAGGGACGTAACTAAGGTGAAGAATCTATGTTAGTCTTGTTTTACTAATTTGGGTGAGACTTTATTTTAAAAATTCCATGTGCCATCCTTCCTCCTACAATATTGCTCCTCAAAACCATGTCTGTCTCCTAAGCACCCACCATGTGGTGGGCTGTACTGTATGATTAACTTCTGGGTGATCATGTCACCAGAGACACCTCCTCTGCATTGTCTGTACTGAGCAAATTATGATTCATTCACAAACATTTATTGAGTAAAGGACTTTGGAGTCTTGGAGACCTGGGTTTGAATCCTGCTTCTCCAATGTCCTAGCTGAGTGACCTTGGGCATGAACCCCATATGTATAAAATGGAGTTGATAGTGTTACAGTGAGGATTAAATGAGAGATGTGCGCACAGCGAGTCGCATACAGTATGAGCTTAACGCAGCTGTCGTTGTTAGTGTGCTGTGACAGAAGAGGTAGGGGTCTGCCTCATAACTTCAGGAAAGAATTGCACACTTGTGAACTGCAAACACCCCACTCTCCTATTTCTGGGGCTGTCTGTGCAATTTTGCTGGAGTCTTTAAAAATCTCCTCTGACTATTCTGTTTGGCAAAGTAAGGACCGCCCCACTCACTTCCAACTCACAGTGAGGGCTGGGCTGCCTCAGGCGAGGACAACGCTAAACTAATATCAGATAGAGCAAGCAGAAAGCTGTCAGATCAAGTGACAAGACACGGAGAAGAAACATACACATGTTTAAATGTCAAGGGTCCCAGTGACAAATATATCTGAGTTTATGCAATTACATTTTTTCCCTAGGGCAGAGAATGAAAAATAGATTGTGGGGGTTGGAAGTGACTTTAGAGATCATATAATCTCACAGCTTCATTTAGCCAGTTATTTCTTTCAGCAACTAATTTGTGGTGGGCCTACTATGTGTCAGACATGTGCTGGATGCTAAGGGTAGGGCTGGCGGGGACAAGAGCCTTGTCTCCTTTTGGAGTCTATAGGATTTGGTGAGAAAGCTATAGCCGAGAGAGCCTAAACAGCTTGTTAGGATCAAAGAAATTTTAATTGCTTTCCTATGTTTTTCTCTATTTTCTGAATTTTCCACAATAGACATGTATCACATTAATTGTGTATATATATTTACTAGAGTCGCATGGCTAACAAGAGAAAGACTTTATGTTGGTAAATAGGCTACTCTGGAGTCCCTACTATATCCATATAATTTGGATTCTCAAAGCATGGTTGGTTCCTATGTCCAAATCTGCTAATGAGCTTTACTGAAAATGCAGGCCCCATGCCCACCCCTCTCCACAGGGCTCTCTGCATGGAAACATGTTCAACAAGGGGACTGTGATAGCCACTGAACTTTGAGAATGAATGCCTATTACAATGATTCCCACGTAGCAAAGAAAGCAGCAACATTTTTTTTAAAATGGCTCCAGAAATTTAAATTAATGCACTAAGTTCATGAAAACAAACACATTAATCTTTTATTGGAATAAAGTCAACTCCTCCCTTTTTTCCTCTAGTGCCACAGCTAATTGCATCCATTATGTGTTTTTAACAGGTGCTATAAATCAGTGTGCCTTTGAGAGCGGGGTGTGCTATGGGGAGAGTGGAGAGAGAGGTGCGAGGGAGGGGGCATTCCCCAGTTCGCAAAATGCAATACAAACCAAGTGGCCCATTTCCTTAGAGCAAGCAGCCCAAAGCTCTCTGTTCTGAGCTAGCGTGCTTCTCCCCTCGGCAGGCTAGTCCCCTCTCCCAGACACCCTGCCCTGCCAGCGAGTTGCATAACAGCCTTTTCCGGGCCCTACAAATCACAGCCCTGTCCCAGTTCTTCAACAGGCACCCTTTACACTGCCCAGCCTCACAGCCCTCAGCACTTGTAACCTCTCTCTTTTCCAGGTTATCATCATCTGTCAGATCTGAAGTTAAACAACAAGAAACATGTCAGGTGAGCGGCTAGGAGAGACACTGGGCTGTTTATGAGAAATATTCCATGACAATCTGATACAAAATGTTAGGATGCATCTGCCAGCGCCCAGCTCAGGAAGGTTCCCCTTCTCCACAGGCAAGCTGATTAGTGTGTGGTTTCAACCGATGTTTATCCTCCCTGGCTCCGTTGCAAACGCCCTTGGAAAAACCGGCTCAGTGGATGCCTGGTTGCCTGGTACATTCAGATTCATTCAATTAGGATACCCAGTTTGAGACATAATGGGCTTGGGCGATCTCAATAGACTGATTGGTTTTTATACACATGCACAGAAAGATTTGATTTCCTCTGTGGAATTTATGGCAGGGGAGAAGGGGTAATTACATTAATTTCTGCTCTGGTTTCTAGGCTTTCCTTGTCTGTTCTCTCTTCGGCCACCTTTGTTATTCTTTTTTTTTTTTTTTACAGACTTTTTGGGAATCTTGCTTGCATGGAGGAAAATGAGTTTAATAACTGCCTGCAGTTGGTTTGAGTTTGGGGCTGGGTTCCACTGTGACTTCTGTTTTGTTTTGTTTTTCTTCATGCTCTGGATGGTTTGGAGAGGCTAATGTGGAAAATCTTGTGTCCTGTGAGGTGTGTGGGTGAGGTGACAGGGTGTCCACGTGGCTAGGGAGCGATGTTCACACAAGGAACATCGTCAAACTCAGGTTTTCTGGAAGGGAACCTGCTCTAATATTTGATAATGAAGTAAAACCAAAGTGCATTTTCCTTCTCTCCAGTCGCCATTCAGGCCCCTCACCTTTCTTTCCTGATTTCTGTTTTTTCCATCGTTCACTTGTCTTCTCATCTTCCCCCTCCCGAGCAACATTCTGCTGCAGCAAGGGGAATGGCAGAGCAGAGAGAGGCTGACACTGAGGAAGGTGCTGGTAAGAAGGCTAAGGTGACACGAAAAGGATGAAGACTCAAGCTGCCAAGTTTGCAGTGCTCCTACTCCGCTGGCTTCTCCGTTCTGAAGTCAAGGCCCTTTTATCCATCTCTGACTTTTAAAAGAAGGCCTTCCCTCGTTAAAGGAGAGACAAAGACCCCTGAGAGATTTAGAAATTCAGTGGAAAAAGCAAAAAAAAAAAAACCAAAACAAAACACGGAGCACTTAACTTGTCTCCCAAAGGATAGGCGAGCCTGCCAATTCCCCAGCAATGCCAGAGCTAAGCATTTTCACAGTGTCGACATTAAATACCTTTTTTGTTTTTCTCTTTTAAAGTGTGTTTACAATTGACCATTATGGGAAAGATGACGGATGTAACCTGGCCTGGTTTAAAATATTAAGACTGATCATGATACAGCTTCTTACCCACAGAGCCAGTTTCTGAATGCCTATGGGCGGAAGAGAACAGCTGAGGGGCCCAGAGTATTCACCAGTAAGTCCAGCCTGCCGCTGAGCTATCCCCCCAACCCAGCGCCCCAAGACTTAGGCTCCTGCGGGCTTCTCCTCAGACAAGCACAGATTTCCCGAGATTAATATCTCCGCCTACAAACAAATTTAAAAGTCCATGTCTTTGCTCTGCTCCTGTCACCAGCACGCAAGAACGCGTGGGTGCCATGGCCCATTAGAGCAAGGTCATTTTAAATGGGGAGAACTGAAGCCCAAGGAGGGAGACGCCCTTGGTCTGCTACTCCCAGCCCCAAGTTTTATGGGAGGGCAGTGGAAGAGGAACCCTCTGTCCTTTCACCAGTTCTGATCCATTCTACCTCACGCTAGTTGTTAATCTCCCAGACAAGGTTGATCCAACTGAGCTTTCTCTACCGAAATTGCATTTCTCTGAACCAAATGCTACTGCATATCGGTCACTCCGGGCAGGTAGGTAGTGGCTGAGGGCTCCGCTGAGCCGATGGGCTTGCGCGGCAGGCAGTCGCCGATGGACACAGACAGGTTGGTATGTGCTGCGGCACAATCTCAGATTCCCGCAGTACCTTGTCACCATTTTTTATGCAGGACCGTGTCGCCCCAGCGCGCTCCTTTGCCTACTCTGGAAAAAGGAGCACAAAAGTTTTAAGTGAATCCTCAAACCCTCTCCCTGAAATAACAATGCTTAGCGGTACAAGCCTGGAGCAGACAGCTTGCCCTGTTCCCCTTAGGGACGCGGACAGAGAAGTGTATGATCCATAGTAAAAAATGCGGAGAAACGTAGCTCAGCCCTGAATTTCCCGGAGAAAGCAGAAAGGCACCGTGCGTCCAGCTCTGCATAGGCTACAGGGCTCCCCAGCCTATGGGGCCGTGGTGTCTGTCCTTGGGGCTGCATCCCCAGCCACAGTCTGTCCCCAGTCCTCAGCTGGGGTCAGATAACAGCAGGATCCAGGAGAGAGGGTAATGGGTTGATCCCGTCCTCCCGCGGAATTCAGACTGCACTGAGAAAGGGAAAAATATCCCCGACTTGGGAAGCAACAGGCAGGCGGTGAAACTGATCTTTATGACACTGACCAGAGAGAAAACTCTTGGCATAAAACAGTCCGGCGCACAATTGATCAGTCGGCTAGGGACCAGCTACAAGTGACCCGCGGAGCAACCATGCGCCACGAAACTAGCCAGCGTGCAGGGAACGAAAAAACCAGATATGTCTAAAACAGACTAGTGCGCAACAGAACACCGTTCACTGACCACCTGAAACTGATCGCTGTGAGGCTGACCAGAATGAAATTGCCCGGAAAGCAACGGGACTGGGTGAAAGGAGCCAGAATGAAATCCACCTGCCTGCTAGCATGCAACTAACCACTGCCAGGGATTGGAGCAGGAAAGGCTGCAGAGGGCCACATGGCGGACCGGGGAGGGGGCTTGTCGCCTGGTGCTCGGGAGAACCTGACTGGAGCTGCTGCGGGGACGTGGCGGGGGAGGGTGGTGTCCAGTGCTTTTTGATTTACAACCGCCGCGCCCCAAGCGATCCCATAAATTTGGGGGCCGTTTTCACCAAAACTGTGAGTTACGATTTTTCAAATAAATACATTTTCCAATCAGACGGGGTTCTGTTTAGGTTGAACGCGTCCCGAAGCAGACATCTCTCTGCGCGGAAAATACACAGAGGAGGAAACGGAGCCGGGACGAAGCTCAGACAACATAAAAACTTGTGTAAACACGTTGTCATTTACGGACTTCGGAAGAGAAACGGAATGGGGGAGGAAGATGTTTCATTCTCCCTTGAATCCTCAGGTCCCACCCCGGAGAAAAGACACGGAAAATTTAATACTCTTTTTTCCACAAGTTTGATTTGTGTTACTCATTAGACAACGGGCAGCACCAAGCACCAGGTTTACCTTAAATAGATCTCGTACGTTTGAGGCTGTTATAAACCTAAGTATGGATAGGGTTGCCCCACTCTTAGTTTTTCTTTAGGAAAGGGAGTGGGGGAGATAAGCCAGAATAGATTATTTTAGCAGTGGAAGGTCTTCGATTTCTTAGCTATGTGCCCATGCTCTGGGCCTGTGTTTTGCCACCTGCAAACCAAAAACGGACTAGGTGTCAGAGGCCCCTGTTGCCCACAAGAGCATTCACACATAACTCTGTGCACAACCACGGGAAGTGCAGGAACCCCGGAAGCTAAAGGGTAGAGAACGTCAGCTTGTTTGTGGCTCGGACCTTCTCTGGTCAGATCACCCCTCATCCCAAGTCTCCCCTACAGGCCTGCGCTCTAGCCTGTCACTGTCGCTCATCCGCTGTGTGCCCTTAGGAAAGCCCCTTCCCCTCTCTGGTCCCTGTTGGTCCCAACAGGATCTCTCAAGGAGACTTGCTCCTTGCCCACAACCGGCCAAGGCAACGAGGCCTCACCTACGAGCTTCTAAGAGGAGAAATTGAGCCTTTCTACGTCTTCCCTGCCATTGACTGTACCCCGGCCCCACGGAGCAGGTTGGGTCAGATGGGAAAGTCCTAGACACTCTTTAGGTGCGGCAGAGAAATGTTTAAGGGATTTGCGCGCTCAAGCTGCGGGGTAAATGGCCCGCGGGCTGATTTATGGCGCGTTACTGCGCGACGCGATTCCCCAAGACAGCGAGAATATTTTACACCGTGCTAATATAAACAGGCGGCCGGCCGGGTCCTTTTTATGGAGTTCCTGTAATTACCCGCTCCCTGACAGGTCCTTGATTTACGGCCCTATTTAGATAAGGGGTCCGGTGCGGGGATTGCCGGTGGCGTCAAGGTCACGGGACGCGGCGGGAGAAGGTTTGCGGTAGGCGCCGCGGCGCGGGCTTTCCGAGGCCTGCCAGTCCGGGGGTGGGAGTGAGGAAAAGAGTCGGGCGCAAGGGCGGGAGAGGGGCCCCGAAGCCGAAGCCGCAGTCACTCTGGAGGTCCGAAGCTTGAGTAAAATCGGTCCACTCTACAGCTGGGGGAGCTGAGTCCTGGAAGAGGCAGGGACTCCTCCCCCGCCGCCCCCCCCCAAAAAAAAATCCCCACAACGAATGAAATGGGTGTGGGTTGGAGCTGAAACTGGAATTCGAGTCTCTGGCAACGTCATCCTCACACCTGGTGATGCTTGGTCGCCCCCATCTCCAGTCTTATGACAGTCGGATTTTTTAGGGTCAGTGGGGAGGAGGGCTCAATGCCATCAAAAACAGGCGCAGTCAGATCGGAACAGAGCACTGCTCCGGGAGACCAGTCGTCTGGACTCTGTCCCTATCCAGGGCTATGTAGTCGTGTGGACCTGTAACTCCATTTCTTCCCCTGGGAAATTAATATTCCTAGAAACAGAGTCACCATTTATCCAGATTTACTGACGCTGTGCTAAGAGCTTCACCTATATAATTTCCCTGAATTTTAAACCAGCCCTCTGGGTGGTATGACCCCACCCTCCAATTGACAGAGAAGGAAACTGAGGATGAGAAGGTTCACAAAGGGGTTGTGGGGTGGGATGACAGTTCGGGCTTTCAGCCCAGGTGGGCCGGATTCCGCCGAGAGGCTCTCTTAAGCACTCCTTTAATACAACTTTCAACCTTTATGTGCTTAAGCTCTCTGCCTTGTCAAATGGGGTGAGAGTTCTTGCCCGACCTCAACTAGCACAATTGGAGGAGGAAGTATGTATTTGAAAATGCTCTGAACACCATACCTTCTGAAGGCACTATTTGGGGAGCACTGCAGGGTTCCCCAGGGGAGGTGGGGTAGGGCATGTGACTGGTGGGTACAGCCCACCCTCCCTCACCCAGTCCCCTGGTTCCTGGTCCTTGGTCTGTGGGCCCAGATAGACTGGAGTCCTCCCCTGAGCCAAGCGCTAAATCCGTGTGAGGCAAGACGGGAACCAGGGCGGGCGGGTAATTACAGAACTCCAGATTATCAATCTGATCTGCTTCTAAAAATGGAGAAACTGAGGCTCTGAGAGGGAAAGGAACACAGTAAGATGCTAGGCAGAGCCAGAACTCTTGCCTCCCTGCCTAAAGCAATCTGGGTGGGCCAAACTTCGGGGTCCCAGACCTCCCCGCACACCATGTAGCTTGGGGCAGAGAGAACACCCTCACCAGGTCCCCACTGACCCACGCTGCTGCACTCCAAACCCTGAGCCAGGGTGGAGTTGAAAGCGCCTTGGGCATCTCCCAGAAGGCTGAGTCTGGAGCCTAGATGCCTTGTCCTCTATGCAGATGATTTCCCTGGTGTCTACCCTGCTGGAGACTGCCCGTCCAGGAGTCCCAGCGGTCTGCTAAGGCCGTGTTACACCGCTCACCCGAAGACTTTGAATCCTTCCCAATCTGTGTGTGTGTGTGTGTGTGTGTGTGTGTGTGTG
>NW_017731629.1:867309-876619 GCF_001890085.2 Hipposideros armiger
AGAGAGAGAGAGAGAGAGACAGCTGGGCAATCTCAAAAGGTCTGATGGGACTGGGATTCATCACCCAGTAATGATAATATATTCCCCACCCCACTAAGCAGGCTTGATATTTGGGGGGTGTGAACCACTCTGAGTGATGTGTAACCACAGGAAACCGATTAGGACGTATAGGTTGGACCTGGAGCATGAATTTGTGAGTATGTGGGTAATTGCAGGTCCCATCCACGTGGGTGCTGTGATAATGTGCATACTGTTGTTCACTTCATTTCATAAGTGTGTGAATGTGACCATATAGGTAAAACAGAATATATGTCAAGCTGTCTGAGTGTTTATGTGCCACTGTATGAACATGTGAAAACATCTATTTCTGAGCACCTGTGCATATATAGTATCCATCATGGTTATGCATTGTGTGTTTGTGGGACTGAAGGTTTAGTTGTGACACTGAGAATACACAAAATGCATGACGTGGTTTTCAGACATTTATGCTGTAAATAGAACTGTGGGGAATTTTAAGGAAATGCAAACTGGTTATACCCCTGCACAACTGTGACATAAAACAATGTGTAAGAACCTGCATTGGTGTAATATTTATGCAGAATGTACGTGCCTCTACTGGATGAAGGTATCTTATGCATGCAGGCATGTAGGCTTGGGAGGCTCAGCTGTAACACATCTGCAGCGGGATGTGTGCTGATAGAGAGGTAATGTGTAAAACCCTAGGAATGCATGAATATTGAAATGCTGTGTTGTGTGGGTGTACATGTGCTGTGAGAATACACAGACTTTGGGGCGTATGAATAGGTGGACTTTTGTGCATGCGGGTGAGTTTATGTGATTCCGTATGTATGTGTGTATGTGCAATCGTGGGCCGAGTGGGCCACTATGAGAGCCTGCGGGTGAAGATCGATCCCGGATTAGGACAAAGGCAGGGTGTGTGTGGAGGGTTGAGGTCCTTCTCCACATAGTAATTACTCTCCCTACCCGCACATGCACTCAAGAGCGCCTCTAGGCCAGGGAGGCTCGGGACCCCGCGGAGCCGCGGCGGAACTGGGCGCCCGGGCGTTCCCTCCCCTCGAGCCTCCGGCTCCATGCTCGGCCCAACCCCAGCGCTGCTGGCGCCAGGCGCCCGGAGAGCGGCGGGTTTCCAGCTTGCCTAAGGCAGGAAACCAGCGCCTCCCTCCCCCCACGCACCTCTAGGGCCCACAGCCCTGCCGAGCTCCCCCGAGGGGACCGGGCTGGCTCACGACTAGGCGTTTGTCCCCTTCTCTCCAGCCGTGCTCCCCCCCTCCATTTACTCCCTTGTACAGGAGTACCACAGTATCCACTCGCTACAGGACCCAAGGAAAATCATTCATCTTCCCTGGGCCCCACTTTCCCTTTCTGTACGAGGAAAGAGTTGGCTTTCTTCCTCTGCCTTTGGACTAAGTATGCCAGGCACATAGTGGGCGTCAATAAATACTTAAATGAATGTAAAGGGTAAAGGAATGAATTTGCCCTCTAAAAGAAGCAGTCACGTATTGACCTTCCCCGTTCACCCTCACCTCCACATTGCTTTTGAGAGAAGGGCACGCTCCCTCTACCCCACCTAGGGAAGGAGGGACCCAGATAGAAGGACATCAGCTGGGAGGCTACTGCAACGGGAGGTAGGGCAGAGAACACCGGCCGGAAGCGCCGCCACCCTGGGAATTCCTGGTCCCAACATAAGCCCAGGGAAAGCCCCCCGTGGCGAGACTGGGACGTCTGGGAATGGCTCTGGCCGGGAGGGGAAACAGCGGAGGTCTGCGCAGCCAGGATGACTTCTCTGTGCTGGTGAGATGCCCCGCAGTGCATGTCTCCCGCTACATGAGCTTGGCGATAGTGTGCAAGTCGTGGTCCCCTTTGTATGTGTTTAATGCCAAATGCTGATTTTTCGCAGTGTGAACTCTGGCGCTGGTGTCTTTATAGAATCAAACATTCTCAAGCGGTGATGACCTGGTGAAGTAGTCCAACATGAGCCGATCTCCGGGGCCATTGTCTGAGTAGCGCGGAGAAGAGGCTCAGTATCTGGCCGCAAATATACACGACTTCGCCAGCATTGACCAGTGCTTCCACTTCGGCGCGATGGGGCCGATGACTAAGGACTCGGGGGGTGCTTAGCAAAGAACGTCAGGGGTCTTTCCGGCCCCCAGAAGCACCCTGTCATCTTCTGGCTCTGATGCCAATGGAGCTCAGGACTGGGGACCGCTGTAATTCCTATTTTGAATTCTGGAAGGTCTAGAACAAGAACCTTTCTTTCGCTGGGCCTCAGTTTCCCTACGTGTAAAATCAAATGGTGGGCGCTATCTGAAGGCCCTTTTTTCACTGGAGGATTCTAGATTCCTTTCCGTGAGTGCGGGGGGACGGGACGGGGGAGAGGTGGCAGCCACCTTCCAGGGCGTTGACAGGCCTGTGCCTCAAGTCTTCAAGTGCGTAGCCCCCTCCCACTCCCCCACCCCGGCCAAGCTGCCAACTGGGGGGGAGGGGCGGAGGCGGGGCCGCCTCTCTGTCCCCGCAGGCAGCCTAGAGGCGAGTGGCGCAAGCTGAGCTTTAAACTAGGGACGGCCACCCCCCTTCCCCCCCCCCCCCCCCCCCCCTGCCATTGGCTCCAGGGAGAGGTTGACATCAAAGCCGTGGACTTATATAAGCCAGACCCTGAAGTAGAGGCTGCAGAAGGGTTAAACAGGTCTCTCAACTTCGATATCCTCGCGCCCGCGACAGAAGGCGGCCCCCGCTTTGCGCCTCTTTTTCAACCTTGCCCCTTGACTCTCCTAAAGCCCGCATCCACCGGAGCGCCGCCCCAGAGCCCACGGGTGGCCCCGTCAGTCTCTGGGGTGCATGGGGCAGCACTAATTGGGCTGGCGGCGCAGGCCCGGGGCCGCTCCAAGATGAACCTCGTGGGCAGCTACGCACACCACCACCACCATCACCACCATCACCACCCGCACCCCGCGCACCCCATGCTCCATGAGCCCTTCCTCTTCGGCCCAGCCTCGCGCTGTCACCAGGAGCGGCCCTACTTCCAGAGCTGGCTGCTGAGCCCTGCTGACGCTGCCCGGGACTTCCCCGCCGGCGGGCCACCGCCCACAGCCGCGGCGGCCTCGGCCGCTTACTGTCCGGATGCCAGGTCCGGCCAGAGCCCGGGGCGCCTGGAGGCCCTCGGAGGGCGCCTGGGCCGGCGGAAAGGCTCAGGACCCAAGAAGGAGCGGAAGCGCACCGAGAGTATTAACAGCGCGTTTGCGGAGCTGCGTGAGTGCATTCCCAACGTGCCCGCCGACACCAAGCTCTCCAAGATCAAGACGCTGCGGCTGGCCACCAGCTACATCGCCTACCTGATGGACGTGCTAGCCAAGGACGCACAGGCTGGCGACCCCGAGGCCTTCAAGGCCGAACTCAAGAAGGTGGATGGCGGCCGCGAGAGTAAGAGGAAAAGGGAGCTGGTAAGTTCAGGGGCCTGTGTACGCTCCAGCCCAGTGCGGGGGCGGTGAGCTCCCGCGGGCCGGCGCGCAGGGGAAGGAGTCCGCAGTGCCGCGCGCGAAATTTTGAGAGGCTGCGGCAAGTTTTGAGATGGTCGAAATGTGGGATTGTGTGCGTGAGGGAGAAAGATTCCTATTTAAACTTCATTTGTAATGTGGAATGGTGTTTGTAAGGCTGTGAATGAAGGCAGGATCTTAACCTTTTGGGAGGGGACGATAGCGTCCCTTTTAAGAACCCATTGGAAGCTTGAGACCCGGGAGAAAATGCACCTATCGTCTATTTCGCTTCCAATTGCGAGGGACCCTGAACCATCCCCTGGGCTCTCCTGGAAGCCAGGTTAAGAATGCTGTAGGAGTTTGTTCCTTTAATTTGCCTGAGTGTGAATTTACGCATATGGGCTCAGTTACCGCTTTCAAAGGGTCTTTGCTGGAGAGGCTAATTTACTTCCATCATCGAACAGGTAGGGAAACTGAGGGCCAGAGTGGGACGCATCCTGAAGGCCAGCTACCCAAGGAGTCAAGAGGTACAGCTGGGGTAAAACAAGTCAGGTCTTCCACTCCCAGTCCAGTGCGCCTTCCACCGTGCAACTTCCCACGGGCTGGTTCCAAAGGGGACTTTGATGGGTTTGTGTGTCAACAACAAGCGAGAGTCCCCGTCTCACCCTCTTTTGGCTTTGGAGATCGCGCAGTCTCTACTCCACCTTTCTCCATCCTCTCCAGCAAGGGCGACACTTTCTGAAGCTTGGCCAGGGTTGCGGAACCTCAGAGAGCAGATTTCCAGGCTAGAGAATTCAGGCCCGCTGCCTATATGGAAGCTGACTAGCGAGCCCCACTGGGTTTGACCTGACCCACAGGGGCTATGGTCAGCGAGGGAAAGCTCACCTGTGCAGACTGGGAAAGACAGCTAGGTATCGAGTCTCTAAACCGCAGCCCTGGCAGGCCCGATGATGCCTCGGTGGAAGCAGTTATTGGGTATTGGGTGTATCCCCACCTTCTGCAAGTCGCTGCCTCCTTCGAGTAGCACCGCTTGGTTTCTGCTGAGAGAGCAGGGAAGGGGACGCTGCTAAGCCAGGCTGACTGCATCTCCTTCGGCCAGCCGTCTAAGGCTTTCGGGCACCGGCTGGAGAGGACACAACCCAGTATCAAAGCTCAGGCGCTAAACCAGGTTGGAAAGCCAGTGGGATGTGTGTCCGAGAGCGGAAAACTGTTGATTCCCACCCCTTCCATTCCGACTCCTGCAGTCTGTCTTGGGCACCATTAAGGCAAACCTAGGTGCATCAATTCCACTAGATGCAGAAAAATTTTCATTACCAAACCTCCAGCAGCTGCCCAGCCCATCCTGCCCCCGGGAACTCGGCGCATAAAGGCAAATTTATGAGCCTGTTTGCTTATTTCACAAACAGAAATCTGTCACTTATTGAAAAGCTCCCAGTTACTGCCCCCAACACCTTTTCCTCCCCACCTCACTCTACACCGGGCGACTGGAGCAGAACATTTTAAACCTGTCTCTCTCGCCTCTTTTCTTATGTGTGTCCTCTGGCAGCAGCAACACGAAGGCTTTCCTCCTGCCCTGGGCCCAGGCGAGAAGAGGATTAAAGGGCGCACAGGCTGGCCGCAGCAAGTCTGGGCGCTGGAGTTAAACCAGTGAGCTGAGGCCCGCGCCGAGGACCCCGCCACCGCGGCCCAACCCCGGAGCCCCGGGAGGAGAGGAAGGCGGCAGCAAGTGCCAGGCTCTGGGTGCCAGGCGTTTATGGGGGCGCCTCCTGCCAAGCCTCTGCTGCATGCTGGCAGGTCGCCGGCTGCAACACACTTGGATCACACGTGCAATGTCATTTGAAATTGTTTTTAATACATTAAGAGAAAGAGAAATATATATATATATATATATACCCACCCCCCAAAACAGAGGGTGGCTCTTGGCAGCACTATGTGGGAGGGGGGGACTGCGGGATGTGAGTGGGCTAAGACGCACCCTTCCAACCCTTCTGGGGCGAATTTGGAACCCCCAGCGCCTTCCCCACTATGCTACCTGGCTCTCTTTCTCACCGTCCCCCCACCTTCTGCTTGCAGTCAAAACCCTCCGGTGCTCCCTTCCCTAATTAAAATGCAATAAGAGGAATCAATAGTTTTCTGCCAAGGACAGAGAACCAGACCAGGAAGATGTTTTTGTTGTTTATCTCCCTCATAAAAACAGTGGTGTTTTTATTTTATTTTATTTTTTGTCACTGCACTTCCTATTTAGTTCCAAGGGAAACGCTTTTTTCCCTTCTTTCCTCTCTTCCTTCCTTTCTTTGTTCCTCCTTCCTTCCTTCCTCCTTTCCTTCCTTCCTTAATAAAAGCTTTTCCCTCTGTTGAGAAGTTTTTATGTATTTAAACTACCTACGGTGCCTGCTGCGCTCAGGTGTTTGTTTATTCCCCCATCCTTACCCTTTTTCTACCTCAAATCTATATGACCACTCACCGCCCCCTCCCTTTGCCAAAGCAGTATCTGTGCTCTTGACTAATAAAACATTTTCCGAAATCGGAGGAAGCCCGTGTGATGTCTTGGTGGGTATTCCCGGCTTCATCGTTTCTGCTAGGTGGAGAGTCTCTACTTCCTTTCCATAAATGCTCAACCAAACTGCAAATCAAGTCAAGGGGAGGGAGCAGATAAAGGACTTATTCTTGGAACAAAGAACAAAATTCTCCTTACAATATAACTTACAATATAACTATGGGACAGGGTAACTTTAGTGAACCCACAGAAAGAAAACTGGAAAGGAATTAGACCCAGAGAGACAGGCTAGAATTTAGGTAGGTCGGCATTGCGGCTGGTCTCACACCAGGTTAGCAGGCACATCCGTGTCTGCAGGCAGTGGTTTGGGGTTATTGGGAAGGGGACCTCATCTCCAGGGCAGCGTTGCTGGGAAGAGGGGGATGCGCTCAGCAGTACTACCTTCATGTAATGATGAAATTCTGAACACATAGTTGGGCGTACGGTGGTGCAGTAACTCACGGAGCCCGGCTGCCTGTGTGGGGAGCCAACCAGGGTCTGCTTAGCACAGCTCCCAGCGCGCGGTAAGGACTCGGTGAGTCGTAGCGGCTATTTTATACGTGAGTAAAATAAGCTTGTGAGTTCTTATGGTTAAATAGAGACGTTTAGGTTTTTCTCCAGCAACAATGCACTCAACAAATAATTGTGAGAACACAGGATTTGTGCAAAGGGGTGGGGGGTATGTGCATGCTAATTGGGGCACTTGTTAAGGAGAGCCACCTTTGTACCCCCATATGCGCACCCTTGGCTGGTCATGGGGGTGAACAGAAGTGGGCGCATTTGCCAAGACACGGGCGCTGGGTTGGGCTAAACGGGCGTGCAAACGCAGACGCGTACAGGTCCCTAAATAATAGCGTACAGGCAACTCGTTTTGTTTGTGCGCAACTGTGTGCTAGGCACGAGCTAAGCTCTTTTATGCCTCTGAACAGCTCCCATGATTGCCCGAGGGTCGAACCTCTGTAGTGCTTGCACGGGTGGGTCTCCGGCGCTCCCTGTGAGCGGAAGCCCGAGGACATGCGTGCGGGGTCCCTTAGCGCTTTCTTGCTTCACACCCGGAGCTGGGGGCCGAGAAAGGAGACCTTGGGCAGCTCCCGGGCCAGGTGTGTCCAGGCGCCTAGTCCTGGCATCGGGTGAATATGGGGCCCCATTAGTCTTGGCTGTAAACACCGTGGCAGGGGCCGAGCGGCCACGCGGGCCTTTCCGGACACGAAGGAGTTAATAAAAGGTGTTTTATGGACGCGAGGAAACGGTGGGGGGGAGGTGTGAGCTTCTCTCCACTCTTACCCCCCTACTTTTTTCTTTTTTTCCTCTCGCCACCCGCCGCCAGATCAAACAGGCCGGTGATTTAACTAGGGCAACACCTCGCTGTAATGAGCCGTCCCGGCACACCCCTCCCCCGGTCTCAGTTCCCGGCCCCCAGGCCCCAAGGCCCCTCTGGCAGGAGCAGAAAAGGAAAACCGAGGGTTTTTTTCCTTTTTCTTTCCAAGAGCTGGGAAGCCCCTTAGAAACCGTGGCGTGCATGGGGGACACTGAGACTCAGGCAGCAAGCTGATCGAGGTGCCCCAGGACGGAGGGGGCCTTATCTGGATTTGAACCCAGGACATCAGCTTAGTTTACAGACCATGCTTCGGTGACTATTTTTAGCGCCCGAGGTATCCTAGGCATGGGAAGAATGCGCACCGTGGTCCTGCTTTCTTGTAGCCCCGACTAGTGAAAGGAGAGAGGGTACCGAGGCATACTGTCCGCGCAGCCAGAGCCACATTTGGCATAACCAGTCCCGCTCAGAAAACCCCATCGGGCCGGCCAGGCCCAAACCCCCTTTGAGGGGTGGAGCTTCAGATTCAGCCTCAGCCACCTAGGGTCCCAATCTCACAGCTAGGGCCTGGGAGCTGAGACGGGGTGCCAGTGCCCGTTGAGGGGGTCACCCGGATGTCGTAGGACGTCCAGACTATATTACCAGCCCTCCCTCCCCGGCTGGAAAAGCTGAGCCCCCAGAGAGGAAAGGAGTTGCCCCAGGTTTCACAAACAAGTCTGCACGGGGATCTCCAGACTCGGTCCACCTCTGCTCACTGCCACGGGCTCTCCAGCCTCTCAACCTTCTTTGGTCCGACCGTCCTATGAAATGGCTGTAGAGCCTGGCATTTACTTTCTTATTCTCTCCCAAGGGTTACACGCGGTTTGTCAGAAACCTGACCTCAACCCGGTTGTGGCACAGCGGTGTCGTTATTATTTTAAAAGTAAAAGGGCATCACCTCTTTTTTTTTTTAATGGGGGGTGAGGTGGGGGGAAATGGCATGGTCGCCAACGTGAAAGTAAATTCCAGGAATTTCTCTCGCAAGGAAATACTCACTGATGTTACAAACCTTTAACTACAGGACTAATGTACTAAGGAGTGAAAAATCGGAAAAGACCCAGATGTGCTATAATTACAGAATTATAACTGGTTAAATAAAGCCATCAGTACAGCGGGTTACTATTTAGCCACTAGAAAAAATGTGAGATTTGACATGGAGATGTTCATGATATATTAAGTGTGTGTGTGTGGGGAAAACCCTCCCAGGTTATTGAAGGCTGCCCATCCTGACCTGCTTTATGTAAAAATGAATGAATGAATGAATGAATATAATTCATGGAAAAAAATGGAAGAATATACATCAGCACATTTACCTCTACTTCTGAGCTGTGGGAATAAGGATTCCTCCCGCTTAGCTATATTTTTCTACATGTTTTTTTTACAGTGACTAAGTATTGCGTTTGAAATAAAAAATTAAGCTGCAATTTCCTTTGACGCTCCCCTGTGGCCAGGGTTCTCTCAGCAGTGCACTGTTTGGTCAACATATATTAATTGAGCGCCCATTTGTGCTAGGCACTGTGGGTATAAATACAATGGGCCAGAAAGAATCCATATAATCACCAATTAACATGCAATAGTAAATAGTTGTCTTGAAGAGTTGTTTATTCCTTCTACACAGGAAACACAGTCTTCTTACATTTAAAACCTATGAATGCATGATATGTTAACAACAGCTAAAATTTGTTAAGGAAATTATTTAAGCCCTTGGCATGTATTATTTCACTTAAGCCTAATGAGGGTTATTTCATTTAAGCCTCATGAGGATTGTATGAGGTTAATACTGAGGCAGCTGAGGCTCAGAAAGCTGAAGGACTTTGTTCAAGGTCACACAGCCAGTAAAGGCAGGTTGGGCTTGGATCTAAGGGCAGGTCTGGCTGTCTCCAGAGACGTGGCTTTTCTACGTCTCAGAGCACCTCCAGGAGAGAGAGA
>NW_017731629.1:878890-884315 GCF_001890085.2 Hipposideros armiger
ACATGAGTCGGGTGACCTTGGGCCAATCATCCTTTTGGGCCCCATTTTTCTAATCTCTAAACTGGGATAACAGTACCTTTCCTCAATCCACAGAACTCTTGTCAAGCTAAAATGAGAAAAAGTCTTTGAAAGTGTTTTGGAACAGAGAGAATGTAGCACAAGAGAAAGGGGCCCAGGTCAACAGGGAGGTCTCGACTGGCACCCAGATGAACTGGTTAGATGAGCTGTGTGGCACTGGGCAGGTTTATTAACCTCTCTGAGCCCCAGAGCTCTCTTCTGTAAAAGGGGAGGCAGAATAGCTCACAGAGATGGGAAGATCCACTTAGCCTGGCCCAGAATAGACAGTGGTAAACATGAGCTATTATTACTGCTGCTGTAGTAGTTGGGGCTAGGCTGCAGGGTCTGATTTGAAAGCAACAGGGAATGGCAGGGAAGGGGAAGGGAGCACAGCCTTCCGGAGCCCCCGGAGACCAGGCTCTTGGCTCAGGGTAGTAGTCTGGCAGTCCAGTGGTGGGGTGTGGGAGGTGTTCGTGGGAGTGTGAGAACCGTTAGCATGGTGGAAAAGGACTAGATCCAGAGGTCAAGAGAAGGGGGTTCAGCCTGTTGCCCCCACTGGACTTTGGAGTCATCTGTAAAACGAGAAGGTAGGACCGGAGATCTAAGTCCCCTTTTGCTTTGAATGTTTAGATTTTTACAACGGTATGAATCAAAGCATTCATCAAACACAGCATGCATGAGGAGGGCGGAAAATGCCCCTGAGCCTTCCCATGTGGCCTGGGGCTACCACAGACTAGGGGGAGGGCGCCACCTGGTGGCCACACTCTATCCTCTGTGTTCCGTGTAGAGAAACCAGCCAGGACTCCAGACTCTCCTACGCGGTGACTCGAGAGCCCCAGAACATACTTTATCTAACTTCCTTCGGCAGCTCAGGGGAACAGAGAGGGGGGCCAGAAACTTCACAGGGCCAGGAGTCCTGGGTAGGAGGCTAACTCCTGAGGGACGTTGGGGTTTTACAATGCAAGATCTTTCGGAGGCTTTCTTCCCTAAAGGCACCTTGGGGCAGGGGTCTGTGTTTCCCTAAAATACACCACACGTTTTCTTCTGCTTCTCTGGATAGAAGCCACTGAACAAGTTCTCTCGGTAACTTAAAATCCTTTTGCTATTATTGCTCGGGGTTAATGGAATGCAGCGGGCTGTTTCCCCTTGCACTGAATACCCCAGGCTGCTGGCATTCTGAGTTTTTCTAACGACTTTTACTACCCTGTCATTTCCTCCACATTATCATTATTTTACTTCTCTCTGTGGTAGAGGTTGCATGGTACACGGAGGAGGCAGACTGACATGGGTTCAAATTCTAGCTCGCCATAATACCCTTAGTAAGCCATCTAACTTCTCTGAGGCTCAGTTTCCCCACCTGAAAATTGGGGATAATAGCTTCTTTGCAGGTTTCGGTGAGGTTTATGACCGAAACAGTAATAGAACAGAATAGAATAAATATTCTAGCAGTTTATCTAGTACCCAGTAGGTGTTTGACAAATAACAGCTTTTATTTCTGCAGGTATGTCATCCTGACCACGTCTCATATTCAGCTTTTGGAAATATTCCTAGATCGAAACATGAATAGAATGCATTTGAAATGGTATTGGCAACCAGAAAAAAAAAACACCCTTACCGTTGAAGATGGTGGACCCTCCTTGGAACTGTTAAGATTTGGCTCAGCCAAGTTCAACCTCGTCTAGTTGAGATACACTTCATTGGCAGGCTGGGGTCTTGTCAGTAACTGCTTCCCTCAGTCCTTGTTCTCCGGGCTTCGCTAAGCTTCATTAGATACAATTCCTTCCACCTTCAGGCAGTTGCTTGTTGAGATGTCTGAGTCTGACTCCTACCCAGCTGACTGCACTGCTCCCCCTGAAGCCTGGTCCACTCCTGCATGCCACCATCTCCTAAGTAGGATCCTCAGTGGGGTCCGGCTGGGCACAGGTCACTTCCCACTGCTCACTTAGCACAGTCTAATCTTCCTGGTGGCCAGGAGCCCTCAGAAAGTCTCCTTAGGCGCTGTAGCTTAATTAAACTCATTACATCTACTAAGGCTCATTGGCTTCTCTTAAGAGGGCAAGAGCCTTTTATACACGCACGCACGCACGCACGCACCCACCCATCCAGGCACGCACGCACGCAAGCACGCACGCACGCACGCATGGCTCCGTCAGAAGTGGGGCTGGCGCAGGGCTCCCAGGCTTCCGTGCAGATCCTAGGATTTTAGGAGTGCAAAGACTACTTTCCACCGCTGTCTGAGTATTAACTCCTCTGAAAAATTCCCGGCTCCTGGAGGACAGAGTTCATTTCCAGATTCCCTCAGGCACCTAGCACACAGCAGTCATTCAAACATTTTCTTGACCACGTTTCATTGTTTGGCTTTTAATAATAGGTTGGTGACTCCCAAATTCAAGTTCTTCGCTCCGGCATCTGAGGCTTTCTGCTCCGAACTGGACGTCCCCTCACCCTCAGTCTCCTGCCAAACCTTCCATTTCCTTCAAGGGCCTGCTTAGGAGCCTGTTTTTCCAGGAAGCTCCCTGGATTATCAGAANAAAAGCTGAGCCCCCAGAGAGGAAAGGAGTTGCCCCAGGTTTCACAAACAAGTCTGCACGGGGATCTCCAGACTCGGTCCACCTCTGCTCACTGCCACGGGCTCTCCAGCCTCTCAACCTTCTTTGGTCCGACCGTCCTATGAAATGGCTGTAGAGCCTGGCATTTACTTTCTTATTCTCTCCCAAGGGTTACACGCGGTTTGTCAGAAACCTGACCTCAACCCGGTTGTGGCACAGCGGTGTCGTTATTATTTTAAAAGTAAAAGGGCATCACCTCTTTTTTTTTTTAATGGGGGGTGAGGTGGGGGGAAATGGCATGGTCGCCAACGTGAAAGTAAATTCCAGGAATTTCTCTCGCAAGGAAATACTCACTGATGTTACAAACCTTTAACTACAGGACTAATGTACTAAGGAGTGAAAAATCGGAAAAGACCCAGATGTGCTATAATTACAGAATTATAACTGGTTAAATAAAGCCATCAGTACAGCGGGTTACTATTTAGCCACTAGAAAAAATGTGAGATTTGACATGGAGATGTTCATGATATATTAAGTGTGTGTGTGTGGGGAAAACCCTCCCAGGTTATTGAAGGCTGCCCATCCTGACCTGCTTTATGTAAAAATGAATGAATGAATGAATGAATATAATTCATGGAAAAAAATGGAAGAATATACATCAGCACATTTACCTCTACTTCTGAGCTGTGGGAATAAGGATTCCTCCCGCTTAGCTATATTTTTCTACATGTTTTTTTTACAGTGACTAAGTATTGCGTTTGAAATAAAAAATTAAGCTGCAATTTCCTTTGACGCTCCCCTGTGGCCAGGGTTCTCTCAGCAGTGCACTGTTTGGTCAACATATATTAATTGAGCGCCCATTTGTGCTAGGCACTGTGGGTATAAATACAATGGGCCAGAAAGAATCCATATAATCACCAATTAACATGCAATAGTAAATAGTTGTCTTGAAGAGTTGTTTATTCCTTCTACACAGGAAACACAGTCTTCTTACATTTAAAACCTATGAATGCATGATATGTTAACAACAGCTAAAATTTGTTAAGGAAATTATTTAAGCCCTTGGCATGTATTATTTCACTTAAGCCTAATGAGGGTTATTTCATTTAAGCCTCATGAGGATTGTATGAGGTTAATACTGAGGCAGCTGAGGCTCAGAAAGCTGAAGGACTTTGTTCAAGGTCACACAGCCAGTAAAGGCAGGTTGGGCTTGGATCTAAGGGCAGGTCTGGCTGTCTCCAGAGACGTGGCTTTTCTACGTCTCAGAGCACCTCCAGGAGAGAGAGACAGAGAGACAGAGAGACAGAGAGAGAGAGAGAGAGAGAGAGAGAGAGAGAGAGAGAGAGACAGAGACAGACAGAGAGAGAGAGAGAGAGAGAGGAACAAATACAGTCTCTTAGTTTCATCTTCCGTGGTTCCCAAAGTAAGGTAGAAAAGAAAGAAGGGGGTCTGTGAAGGGATCTGGGATTCTAACTCTACCCTTCACCTGGAACCCTCTCCCTCTGTCCTCACTCAGAGTAGATCCCATTTATAAAACGAGGAGAGGGTGGGCTCCTCCATGTCCAGGTTCTTCCCTGACTGTAACACTGATTCTAGGAGCTGACTTTCTGCTGGTGAAAAGCTCAGCACGTTATTCTTTGCACTAGCCTCTGATGTTTGTATAGTGCATTCACCTTTCCTTGGTACTTTCACTTTTCTAAACATTTTCTTCCCACCAGAAACTAGAAGAAAGCCAGGCAGGGATTATGCTCCTCATGACAGAGGGAGAAAGGAAGACCCAGATAGGTGAAGTGACCAGCTCAGGGTCACACAGCCAGTCAAGGGATTAGAAGGCAGTCGGCAGACTTTAGCCCAGGGCTCTCTTGGAGAAAAGACTGGATCCTTTTTCTTCGTGCAACCAGCAGTTAAGCTTATGGTCTTGCTAAATCCTCATAAAAGAAACGAAACTAAGAAATCAGCCAATCTCATTTTTAAATGAAAAGTGACTGGGAAGAAAAAATATGCAGGCTCTAAAGTGTCTGAAACCAGCCTCCTGATTTAAACCTAATTTGTTTGAAAAAAAAAATTTTTTTTTCCAGCAGAGTTTTTACAGCTGAGCTCTCCCAAACCCATAAAAAACAAGGTTTATATGGGAAATAGTGAAAGACTCTTAACTGTAATACACAGCGTCTAATGTAAGCAGACATAGACACTATATAAAGCTCCTACAAATGTTATTAAAACAAACAGAAATACACATTTATCCCCACAGAATGGACAACGGAAGGCATCGGACTTTCAAGGAGCTCCACAAGTCTTGCATTCACTGAAATGTTCAAAGCACCTCATAATGCTGATCCTTACTCACCATCCAAACATTTCCTTCATTTTACAGAAGGGGAAACTGAGGCCCAAAGAGGCGAGAGCCTTGCCCAAGGTCACATGGGGCATTGTATTCTTCTTTTCCCTTTGTTTACTTAACACCCTCGACTTGTAGTGCAGGGTAAAGAAGTTACTGAGCCTCAATGTTCTCATCTACAAAATGGGAGAGATCATTGCCTTAGCTTCCTGGGGTTGGTGAGGATTGCACGAGATAAGGTGTGCAAAGTGCTTAGCATGTTGTCCACCACACAGCTACTTTTCTTACTTTATTTAATCCTCACAATAACTTGGTGAAGTATTAAGGATTTTTTGTTTTTTTGGTTTGTTTGCTTGTTTTGGAAAAGCGGGACATATTTCTGACAGGCACATAAGATTGCAGTGGCTTGCCCAAGGGCACACAGCCAGTGAGGTGGTTTCCTGGGTCAAAGACCTTACGTCCCACATCATTAAGGTAAACC
>NW_017731629.1:887845-905722 GCF_001890085.2 Hipposideros armiger
GCATAGTGGATTCTGGGGTCAGATAGACCTGTTTTACCTTTATCCCCACCATTTTCTGGTGACTCTGCACAAGCCATTTCACCGTCTAAACTTCCGTTCCCTTGTCTATAACATACAGAGAGTAACTCTACTCATCTCATCGGGTCATAAGGCATGTGAAGTGCTTACTATTGGACCTATCACACAGCAAGTGCTCAGCAAAAAACCATCACCAGTCTGGGAGACAGAAAATGAGGATTTTCTTTGGCTTCCCCATTCACTAGGGTTATCATTATTCCATAGTGTGTGACGACACACTGAGATAATGGGTGATGGCCCATGGAGTTAATAAGTGCTGTCCAAACTTAAGATTTCAGTATTGGTTTTACTTCTCTTACCGTTTTCTACAGGTTTTAGGAACATATAACTTAAACTATGCAAGCAGAGTATGTGCTTTGAGGGCATTTAACAAAATGGCTTTGCCATTTTACAGATATGGTGAAAATGGTTTAGGCCCATTATAAACAGTTTAGACAATATCAAAAAAGCACAGAGAAAGTAAAACCCTAAATCCCACCAGCCGGGACTTACCATGGTTGGCATGTTGACTGTGGCCTTCTCGTATTTGCTGCCTTTGTGGTGCCCAGGGCAAGACAGTGCAGGCTTCAGCTGTTTAATAAATGTCTGCTGACCTCAACCAGATCGACTCGTCAACAGTGGCATGCTCCAGTTGTGTCCCTCTTGGCCAACCTCTGACAGTTTCATTAACCCCATTAAATCATGCAGGTGCCTTTACACCTCTTGGGCTTGTTAACCTCTGCTCGGCTCTGGTAAGTTAAAACCTGGCTGGAAAGTTGGATGTGCCTTGTTAACCTCCAATAAACCCTATTAAATTTCCTACCTAGCGTCTTAGTGACTTCTAGGAATCCCTCATTAAAGTTTAGTAAATCCAGCTGATGGGGACAAAGGTCACTGTTGTGGCTGCACTGCTTCAAAGCATGACACTCCTGAATTCTTTGACAGTGGGGTTGACAAGTGTCCCTAGCACCAGATGACCCAATCCTGGGAGTGCCTCAGGCTCTCATTATTACTTGGGCAAGTCTCTCAGCCTCTCTGCATTTATACCTCTGTCAATTGGAGTTAATAACAGTTCCTACTTTATGATGATTACAGTGAGAAGCAAAATGTAACACTAGTAGCATGTTGTCTGGTATGCATGCTGTACTTATAGCTATTATTATTTCTGGATATGAAAGATCCTTATAAACTAAAAAACTTGTTACATAAATGGAAGCTTTAATTCAGACATTAAATGTGTCCTTCTACATGCCAGGCAGTGAGCTAGGAACTGTAGATTATTTTCATTCTGGTTTTATGCAGACTGAAGATCATCCATTTGAACTATGTGACTGAATAGTATCGTTGTGTCAGTGCCTGTCACTGTTTGCTCAGGCTCTAACACTTCTGAGCTGTTTGAGGTTGAACATAACTACTTTCCCACCCTGGGTCTTACGGGCTTGGAGTCAGTGCTCCCTACACCTGGATGTGCATACAGATTCCCCAGGAGATTTTGTAAAAATAGTTTCCCGAGACCCCCTTGAGATTCTCCCTGGGAACTTTTAACCAGTATCCAGATGAGGTTGTAGCTGTTGGATTGGGAAACCTCTGGACCCAATTAGTGCTTTTCAACTTTTTGGGCTTGAGTCTTACCTGGGGAAATTAAATTTGTACTGCTGGAATTCAGCCTCTGAGCCTTTCATTCTGAGACTCTGGGATGGGGGCCCAGGAAGTGGCATTGTAAGAGTTCTTAGGAGATTCTGATGGGGGTGGCGGTAGCAAGTGCCACACTTCCAAAAATGCTGGACCTCAGATGATTTGATATTCAATGTTCTAAAGGTCTACTTTGAAAAAAGCGTGCCTGGTTTCCAGTGAAACTTCTGTTCTAATGGTACATTAAGATGTGGGTTCATCATGCCATCACAATCGATGCCTGTGGCTCCTGAAAGGTCGACTTCAGCAGTGGGCAGCAGCCAGTTTGGGAGAAGCTTGGGGACAAAGCACCTCTGAGGTTCCGTGTGAGGGGCTAGAGGACAGCAGGTAGCCCTCACTGTTTAGATATAAAAGAATGAGAGGTCAGCAGGCAGAGGAGTGGTCGGAACTACCTAGGTTATACCTCAAATGAAGAGGCAACATGCTAAGAAAACTGGAGCTCCCTCTGCTGTCTGAAGGAAATCAACCCAGGGATCCTCTAAATCAGCGGTTCTCAACCTGTGGGTCGCGTTCCCTTTGGGGGTCGAACGACCCTTTCACAGGGGTCGCCGGGTACTCGTATGTGGGCGTATCTGCATGTGGGCCTGGAGACGGATAGAGGAGCGGTGTCTCGGTTCCTAAGATCATCAAAAATATGTGTTTTCCCATGATCTTAGGCGACCCCTGTGAAAGGTTGAGAACCGCTGCTCTAAATGATGACACCCTTCAGCAACAATCCATCATTAATCCCGGGAAAGCCCTGCCCTCCTCACCCCCAAATGGCTTCTGAAAAGTCACCCTCCACACTATTGACAAGGGAGTGGAATGGGGGAGGGGTGGCAAGGGCACATTGTACATTTTAGTGCTGTTTATAGTTTTAGAGCCAGCATATATTACTTGTAGTTAATATGATACAAAAATATTGCATTTCTTCCCTTTCATTCTGCTGATGTACTGAAGTGGCACTAGTGACAGATTTGAAGTAAAAGACCTAAGTCAGAGGCTTGGCTGGACAAGGCGCTTCATCCCATGGGGTCTCCCGGGCCTCCACAATAAAGCTCAGTCAGATAACCTCATCTTGTCTGGGGACTGTGTTAAAATGTAGATTCTGATTCAGTAGATGGATAGGCGGGTGAGGGGGCAGAGATTTCGAACACGCACTCAGATGATGGACCAATTTGAAATAGCCTCTACTGTAGTTAAAGAAACACCAGTCCCACCCTGTTAAAAATAAATGTTTGAGACATTTAAACATTGGGGTATTTACAGAAAGGTCCCTATTTCCAGCTCCTCTTGTCAAACTGCAAGAACTGGCCACACAGAGTTCCCACATGGCAGCAACAGGCTGGAGCTGAGTAGCGGCTGGCCTTAGGAGGTACCTGAGTTTTCCAGTTTGCAGCATGTCCACTGCAATCATTTCAATTTGCAATTCTCCATCTGTTTTACTTACTGCTCTCATTTTATAGATGGATAACTGAAGACTCAGGGAGTGAAGCGATTTCCCCAGGGTGTCTGCTACGCTATGCAGCATTTGGGCTCCAGGCTCAGACCATCAGACCCCAGTCACTCTCTTTCCATGTGGGACAGGGCTAGAACCAGGGCCCGATCTTCTGTGATCTAAACTCACTCGGTGTGCACTGGGACTGAACATGGAGTGAAGGAGCTAGTTCAAGGACTTGGAGCCAGGAGGGAAGACCGCTGTCATCAATCTCTGTACTACACAACCAGGGGCTGAATGAGAAAGTGAAATCGCCTGAATTCCACGTGGACATTCAAAGAGAACAGAGTGTCTCTTGTTACTCATTCAGATCGTTTATTAAGAGCAAAAGTCGGGCCGTCCCATCTGTGTGATACTGCAACATGAAAAGTCACATACATTACTAAAGAGACCCCACAGAATTGAGAGCCTTTCAACAGTACAGAGCCATAGATTACAAAATTAAAATACAAATGATCCTCCAAGTTTGGCAGGAAACATGTACAATATGAGGAGGCCTGGAATGGAAGGGCACTTGCTTTTCAATAAGGCAGTTACAAAATGGAAAAAAACAAAAAAGTAAATCCACACCCCCAAAACACTCTGATGGGCATAACAGATAATAGAAATGTGGAACAGGGGTCCTACACAGCCATCATTGGCAAAGATGTGTTTGCTAAGTGAAAGTAACCGAAAGGTTTGTGTTTTAAGATGCAAGCTAGATGAAATAACTGATTGTAGACATTTCTACCTTAAGAAAAGGTCCCACCTTGCCCCAGTTTGGATTCCACGTGAAAACATCAGATCACCTTTCATCTTCCTAACCATAAACTTGGAAACAGTCTATAATAAAATGAAAGGAATAAAAAGGCACCCCTAAAGCACCATGCTTCCCAGGGCATGATTGAGAGCTCACCTGTCCTTCAGGTCAACTGCCTAGCTCAGTAATGGGCTGGGAGGCCATGAATCACAAGGCTGCAGAACTAACTGTGTCTGTCCAAGTCGGGCCAACTGAATCACACACGCTCCACAGACCACCGGAAAGGCAGGAGGCTGACCAACCGATTGCAGAGCAAGGCCATTTTAAGACTTTAGATTCTGGATAACACTACGTCTTCCTCCAGGACTTGGAACCCTGGTCTTAAATTATAGGCTAGTTCTGTTTACCCCTCCCAGTCATTTTGCAAAACGCAAATGACTGCTTTTCTAATCATTTTCTAACTCAACCTTGAGTTCTGCAGGTTGGTCTTGGGAAACTTTGTTCAGTTGCAAGGTCTTAAGAATCTGAGGGCAGCTCACTTCAGATTGGATTAGAGTCGTGCTGCAAGGCAGACAGGGACAAGAACACTGGACAGGTCCCCAAAGTCACAGGTTAGCCCAGGTAATGCCAGGTGACTTGGGCATGTCTTTTTGAATTTGTTTCCCCATCTCTAAAAATGAACTGGAAATAGTAACTTTATAGGACTTTCCAGCTTGAAAATATGGCACTTCTCTGAACTGAGAGATGTGGCTCCCCCACTCCCCCAAGTTCCTAAGCTCTGTTTTCTCAGTAAAAACAGTCTATGAAGTACTTGCAGGAATCGTAAGGTATAAGCCCTCAGGAGCTATGGAAACTTTAAACTCCACACAGAGCTGTATTTAAAATTTTTCTAGCTCAAGTTCTTCCTAAGTGATATAAGCATTAGTTTTTGTGGAACAAGCACAGAACTAAGGCCTCCTCTGTCTTATGGTTTTTAGCAGGCCAACAGCATCCCTGCCTCCCCTGACCCTCTCTATCAACTTCAGCAAGAACCAGGCTGAAGGGGTTTCCTCAATATTCTCCAACAAGGGAATAAATGCACCAGTACTCAGGGGGGTGGGCAATCAGGACACCAGAGTGTCCACTTGCTAGCTGCTCCTTATTAAAAGACAACTAACTGCTATGCCCGGGGCAGTGCCAGCAATTAGGTCCTTGGCCAAGATGAGCAACTTGTTCCGTATGGCCCCCACTGGGCAGAGGCTCGGATGAAAATGACAGAGAACACAGAAAAGCCAGAGGTTTACAAAGATAGAACCAGATGCCCCCAGGAGGTAGTGAGTTCTCTGTCCTCAGAGGTGTTCAAGCCCAGATTGCTCAAACCCTTGGGGGGGATGGATGGCTGGAGGCAGAATGTCAGCACCTATGGGGAGACTGGATGGATGAGTTAAAGGCCCTTTCCCAACTTGTGGATCTTGTTGTCATAATGACTGAGAGCCTTCCGATGATTTCCATGAAGCAACCACTCTGGGTCGGGACAGCCGATTTCAATAGGCGAGGCTCCCAGAGTAAGCTTCCTCTCCTGCCATCCCCCTTGTACCAGGCAGTTGTCCTGTAGGATATTAACCAAAAATGCCCACATCATAAACAGCTGAAATGCCAAGGTTGGATGTAACATTCCAGCTGTAAACAATTATTCATATCTGTTCTCTGGAAGGCTAGCAGTGAATATTTAGCTATGACAGGAACATCTAACAGCTTGGCGGCTAACACATAAGTGAAATTCCTCATTTTATAACACCAGTCTTGAATCCTTTGGTTTCCATCTTTCATAGGATTCCGTTATGATCTTATTCATGCCAACCTAAGAGTTTGTTCATTGAAACAAGAAGTTTGTCCGTTTGTTTTTTAAAAACCTTAAAATGAAGCAACACGAATGGCAGGATATTGACATTTTCCTATGACATCCTTCAGGGCATATGAGAAAACCATACCAGGCCGGAACTGAGGCAGGAGCTGTACTCTAAGAAGACAGTGCCAGTTCTATTTCAAATTCCAGTTTTGCCCAGGAGCACCGAGAGGAGAGAAGGCAATGTTGCAACGTTACAGGTGGAGAGAAGCGAAGAGTCCTTGGCAGGTGGCGTAAAAATGCAGGCAGCCAAGATGAATACTGCTTTCCCCAAACCCCACCGCTCCCTGAAGCCAGACCTAGTTGCTTTGGAGGGCCTGGCCATTTCTACCAGGCAGGCAGAAGTCTCCTGCCCTCAGATCAAGCCATGGGAAGCTGCAGAAGAGACTAAGGCAAGTGGTTTAGTGGTTTGATGAAAGAACAGATTTCTGTACACAAGAGAAATGTAAGTTCATATAGCTTTGTCTTTTCTCTCACCTGACGAGTTTTCAAAGGTAGAAAAGAGACCCACAACCTCCACTTCCCAAAGGTAACTCCCTTTAGAGGACAGACGATGGCACGTGAGTCAAGTGCGCACAGCATCTGGCTGAAGGTGGCAAGTTTCCCCAGGCTTCACTTTGGAACAAAAGCATTCTTACAGACACACTTGAACAGATGGGTCCTAACATCATATTCTCATACAGAAATGTACTGCTGTCTCTCTCAACTCGGGAAACAGATTTACTGTTAGAAAACCGGTGACATGACCTACACATCCATAATTTTGGTTTAAACATCAGAAAGATACACCTTCTAACTCAATAAGATAAGGACATTTCCAAAGAGCAGGTAACCAATGAATGCCTTAACCTATAGGCCCCAGCTGCCCCCAAAGTCCAGCCTGATGAGAAAACACCCCCTAACAAAGGTGTCTGACGTCTTCAAAGCCTTTCTAATTGAGCCTCTCAGGAAAAAAACCTAGATAAGCACACACCTTTGCGCCTTCTTGCTGCTTACGTATACATCGACATCCTTCAGCTGTAAGTAGTGAGACAACCTCTAAATACATACTGGATCTGAATGACTGAAACCCTCAGAGAGCATCCTGACGTGCCCTCCACAGCCAGGTGTATTAAACTAAGACCCCCCTCGTAGTCTAGAGTATGTTCTATGTACATTCGTGTATACATATGTAAAAAGGCTGCAATCTGCTAGACATGCATTTTCAACACTGGCGAAAGCTGTGCTGCAATGGAACACACTGCGTTTTAGTGAGAGTGGTGGCCCCGTCCCCAAGCCACAGAAAGCAGGGCATTCTGCTCCACAGATGTCAATCCACCACCCTGCTCAGTGTGGATTTTTGTTCTGACTTCTGTGTTGATGCTCAGATTAAGCCAGCTGGGAGACATTAAAACTCTCTGCCAGGCCAGGCTGTCCACGGCTCTTTTTAGAATTTAAGGCTTAAGAAAGAACTCAGAATTAAGACTGAGTAAGAAAATGATACTTTTGACTACAGTATATGTCAAGATGGTCAGAAATTACCATTCCAAATCCTTTCCTTCTCTTTTCCTCCCATTCCCTATCCACACCCTCTGTCCCCCAACACACTGATTAAAAAATTTTGGAAAAGTAGACTTTTGGATATAAAGCTTTGTTTTCAAAGGATACTTTGGCTGTGATATAATTAGATCGAGGAAGCAGAGATTTTGAACATAAAAAAAAAATCAGGTAATTATTAATACTTGAAAAAAAATCATTTTAGCAATCTTTCCCCCTAAAAGGGAGGCAAATTGCTCACAAAAATGGGCATCAGATGGCACTGACTTTTGTTGCTCAAAACCATGATGTGCTGCTGACCTTGGCGCCCAGGGCATCAGGGCCAGTCCGACTTTCTACCCTAGAGCTGGACTGCTGAGCAGGAGTCACATGGTGCTTGGCAGCCTTCTTGGTGGCTGTGGACTATGGATGAGTACTTCTGAAAACATGAGCCCCAAACCACTAAGTATCTGTCAAAGCATTTACGGCCCAGGAGAATGGCTGAAGTCATAGTACATAACGTCACCACAAAGAGTGACGCACAGAGGGGTGTGCTAAGGGCCGCATCTCCTGTGAGGGTCTCTACATCCGTGTTTCTGGAACCTCTACAAATACAGCTTGGCACATGCGACTGCCCTGAAGTCCTCGTTTGATCTGAAACCTCTTGTTTGTGCATCAGGGTTTCCTTCACTCTCTAGAATTTAAGTGGCAGACCACAGAAATGGCAGAGGTCTCGTTAAATAGAGGTGTGAGGCAGATATTACAAGGCTGGCACTGTTAGTGACAGCCCAATTAGCCAACCAATACTGAGTGCCTACTGTGTGTAAGGTGCAGGGCCAGTGAAGGGGGGGCCAGGGTCAAAGGGATTTTCTGACAAATGACAAAGCTTTTCAGGAGGCGGGGCATCTACGTCCCCAGCACACGTGGGTCTGCTCACGCACCTCCACCATCACCTGTACCCCACAGCTATTGCAGGGCTACATCTCACACGTGGCAGTGTGGGGTTATAAGGTGACTACCAAAATATTTGTTATCCTACACTTCCAGTAGAACTGACTTAATGCTTTCTTGAATGCTGCAATACCTAGTTTTTCTTTAATTCTTTTTATGATCTAGTTTTTTCAGCCCAGTAGTTGCCCTAAAAGAAGGTCTCTGTATACACATGCTGAATCAGGAGAATATAATCCTCCTGACCAAAGATATTTACAGTATTTATCATTCAAACTTTTTTATTTACAATAAAACTTAAAAGTCTCTATGGGCTTAAATGTAGCAGATATCACCTGTGCATTAAGCATTATACTTCATCCTCACTCAAGCTGCTTGCCACCCTCCGATTTCTGATCCAGTCTACTCTTGTTACTCTTCACCATGTAGATGAAGTAGGCGAGGGTCTCTTTTTCATTCACAGGTATGTTCCTGAAGTGTCGACTGACAGTCTACATGGGGGAAAAAACAAAACAACATGCATAAATCAGGGCCACAGACTCTAAATTGTACAAAAGAGGAACTAGGAGTTGTTGCCAGAGCCATGCAGGGGTTATGACCACTGCTGAAGTCCCTGCAGTGCTACCGAGCTCAGACTGCCTTGCAGTCCCTGGGGTCTAGGCGAACTGCTTTCCAGGCTTCCAAAAATGGGACTTTCACCCACAACACCGCCAAGGTGCAGTTCTAGTTCAGTGGTAGCCAGCTGTCCATCATGGCATGATCTCAAGGTCATCCCCATGAAGGAAGAGACTGGTTAGCCAGCTGATACCACAACCTCTCAGGCCCTAGAACTGGGCAAAAAAGTGTCTTTTTAAAATTATGTCAGATGGACAGCCAATCGAACTGATGTAAGTAGGTGACCCAAGAATTCATCTTGAAAGACATCAGATTTGAAGACAATGTCACCATTTACTCTATATTCCTAACACTTTGCTTCATCCTACAGGTCCTAAGAATAAACGTCTCCTCTTGCCCCGTCTCATACTATCCCTTCCACCAGGGATGAATACTGGCAAATGGGTAATGTAATCTTAAAGTGGGAAAGGCTTACGTATGCCTAAGTTTTAACTGGATGCTGGCGAAGGAGAGGTTTAGAAAACATGAGAGATCAGCGAGAAATCTCTAATGGAAAAGACCAAAAACCAGTAGGGTTGTGAGCCTTGAAGGAATTCTCTGGATGGACCGAGTGACTAGGACAGATAAAAAGAGTCAGAAAACTGGAACTACAGAGTGTTTATCTCTGGATGGTAGGATTGTATTTTTCTTTTCTCCATTTCCCAAATTTTCTACAATAGGCAGAAAAACATGTTAAGAAAAGGAGGATGAGAGGGCACCCACATAAATGCCAACAGGACAGAAGTATCCAGCCAGGTGGTAAGTATATTAAAATAATGGCGAAGGGAACAATTCCCCACCTCCAAACTGTGTTAAGAATTCAGGGCAGGAGAAAACTGTCTGGGCTCCATTCATTATAATAAATACCTCCATTACCAACATGACAGTAGAAGAAATCAAGGGAAAAACACCAAAGAAAGAAAAGTATCTCCTACAAAACATGAGCAAAAGTTTTTGGGATGATTAATCTGACACATCTGTTATGCGGAAACGACCATATCTATAAAGAATCTTGCAAAACAAGATTTAAATAAATGAACAAACAAAAGAGTCTAATGGAGTCCTGAAATTCCAGGCTCAATTCTGCTAGCAACGTGCTGTGTGGTGTTAAGTCTTTTCCTCTCTCTGTGCTATGGTTTATTTGATGGAAACAGAGCCTTTCCAGGTATAAAGCTGTGGGATTCTCCACTGAGCAACAGAGGAAACAGAAAGGTGCTTCCAGAGCTATGAAGGGGATTGTGATCAACAGGCACACACAGCAATAGGGAGAATCAAGGTCACCATTAGAAGCACAATGCTGGCTCACTGTTTAGAACACAGTTTCATCTACCTACTTCTGCTAACTGGGCCTTATTGAAGCCTGGTCTGGTCTGCAATTTGTAGTGTCGTTTATAGCGTCGTAGAGTGTTCACCTGCAGCTGGAACAGATCAACCTGTAGAGAAGAGGAGAAACATATTATACATCAGCTGAGCAGCCATGACTCACCGAGAGCCCACTATGTGCCTGGCACTACACTAGGTAGGGGTGGGGATGGAGTGGGCTACAAAGAAGTCTTAGAAATGGTCCATTGAGGACTAATAACTGGCTGGGAGGACAAAAATCACAGTGGACAAAGAGTTCTGGCTGGGGAGGGGTGGTCCCAGAAGGCTAATGGAGGCAGTGAAGCTTAGGCTAAGGAGAGGAAGGGTTTAGAAAGGGTTAAGGCAGGGTTGAGGAACAGAGCGAGGATAGGCAATAAGGGAGAAGATCTAAGCAAAGAAAGCAAGGAGATGAATAGATGGGCTAGGGGGTCAGAGATAATCCTGATGGGGGTCACAGGTGAGACTGGATGGTAGCATATCTGGAAGAGCAGAAGGAGCTGTCACAGATGGTGGAAGGTAAGGTTCCAGGAAAATGCAGAGACGACTGATGGGGAGGAAGGCAGGAAGGATATGCTGTAGCGATGAGCCAGAAGTGACGTGATGAAGTGGAGCTTTGGAGGGGCGAGGGTGATGCTGCTGAAGGGAAAACCAGACACGTCCTGGAGGAAGATGGGCCAGAGTCTGGCAGCAGACTGGAGAGAGGGGTGTGAAGCACAGTGGGAAGTACTGCTGTTCTCAAACAGTTCTTTCCTAGGCTCAGCCTTAGGGATGAGAATCCTTAACAACCCTCCAGGGAATGCTCAAAAGCTACTGTGGCGAGTGTACAACTCAGGTTAGGGGCAGGGTCTCTGCGGGTGACCGGATAGCAGAGGGAAAAGGACCCTCCCTTTTGCTTCTAACACAGGAAGAGAGGAAAGCTGCACAGTCATGAAACAGTGAAGGCCCAGAAAGTTGGGCTGCTTTTACCTGCCTCTAAAAGAGATGTTCTTGCTTCAGGCAGGTGGAGAGCACTTAAAAACAAAATGAATGATCAATATGAGGGACCAAAGTCCTTCATTCTTTTCAAAACATTCCTCAAACCTTTTCCTTTCTCTCTTTTTTTTTTTTTGGGGGGGGGAACGCATTTAGAAATTGAATACATACATTTCTTAATAAGATAATAACGCTGAAGGCAATACAAAGATACGTTAAACCAAAGCTAGAAAAGGGGACACATGGTGGGGGTGGGGGGGGCGCAGTGGGAAAGCACCTATTTGCAAAGGTTTCCTCCACAATTGCAGACAAAGGCCCGCCTACTCTTTCTCTTCCTACAGTCATTTTCACTTTGAGTGCTAACAGGCAGGCAGTTGCCCTAAGAAATATTCATGTGCAAAGATTCAATGTATATTATAAACAGTTCTTCTTTGCTGAGTCTTAAGTGAAAACCATTTAAATAGAAAGAAAATCCAATGTTCCTTCCTGGACCTTGCTGAATAGACTCCGGCACCTTGAAGGAAAGGCAGCCTTCTAGTTTGAGTCTAGGTCTCATCGCCTAGTTCTCAACATGGGACAATTTTGCCCCCCAGAGGACATTTGGCAATGTCTGGAGACATTTTTTTGATTGTCACAACTCGGGTGGTGTGACTGGCACCTAGTGGGTAGAATCCAGGGATGCTGCTAAACATTCTACAGTGCACAGGACAATAGACATTACTCAACGTTATCTGGCCCCAAAGGCCAGTAGTGCCAGGGTTGAGAACTCCTGGACCAGTTAAACTGACTTTGGAATGGATCCTTGGGAACAAGCCTGAACCAGAAATGAGAGAGTGATAGGAAATCAGAGCTGGTGTGAACTGACAACTTATACCTTCATTGTGCAGACAGGAAACAGGGGAAGTGGCTTCCCCCAAACCATACAAACTCAGTTGCAAACTTTAAAGATAAAAACAAAGTTTCAAACAAGTTGACACTGTGATTGTATTTAAGTATTTGTTAGGGTTATCTTGAAGAAAGGCAGTGTGTACTAGTAAAGAGGGAACTGGACTGGAGCCCCCAAACCGTACATGTGACCTTGGGTCTCTGTGCCTGTCTGTACAATGATGGGGCAGTCAGACCAGTTGATTTCTAAGCTTTCAGCTCTCAGAGTTGGTATTACTCTGATTCTGTAATTCACTTTTCAAATACACCACAGCAAGACAAAGGGACTAAAATTGCTTCCTAGCACAAAAAGCAGGCCAGAGAGAAGGATCAGATTCGAATCTGTTCCTCTAGCTTTCTTAAGCTGAGTTTTTTGACCGTTACCTCAGGAATGTCAGTGTCGTGCTCAGGAGAATCTCCACCGTCGTCACTTGTCTTCCTCTTCCTTTTATTTCGTACACTCTGGATGAAATTTTTGTGGAAATCACAGATATACAGGTGCCTGACCTGATGGGAAGCAAATTAAAGTCAGAGCTGTCAATTCCATGGACACAGCTACAGGCATCTGTCAAATGAATGGGCCCCTCTCCTTTACAAGGTCTTGGGGAGACAGAGGGGAGAACAAGGGGCGGCCATAATCTCCAGAGGTTGGCCACTGAGTTGCAGAGCAAGACACCCACAGCGCACTGAACACCAGGTCCCCACTGGGTTCAGCAAGGAGATCCCGCCGGTGGAGGCAGGGTAGAGGCCGCCGCCTAGAAGGGAGGATTTGCAGGTAGACAGGAAGCATTTCCGAGGGAAAGACGAGCCGAGACTTAAGAGTTTCAGACGAGGATGGCAGGTGTGAGTGAGGAGGTGGCCCAGGGTGGGCAGTGCCAGGTGGAGGTGACTAACCAGGTAGGAGCACAAGGAGAGATCTGGGTGGCGGTAGGGGGTGGGGTCCGTATCAGCACAGCTTTGACTGTGACTTTCCTTTAGATAAGACAGAGCCCCCCAAGGCTTCTGAAGCAAGGAGTCACATGGCATTTTCAGACATGTAGGATTTATAAACTTACAAGGAATGCCTTGCCCCAGGGAGGGGAAAAGCAGGCAGCGGACTGCGGTAATGATATTCAGGACACACTATTTTAAAATTGGTAACAGGTAGTATTGTAGGATGACAACTCTCTGAAATACTTTATTTCTGTGTATTGAGTTTTAATTCTTGCTCACATCTGATGCACAAAGAGAAGTGAAGAGAGACACAGACGTTCTCACACGGCGGAACCACATAGAAGCGCCTGGATACTAGGGCTGATTTTCTAATCTAGGTTGGAGGCAGCAGAGTAAGTGGAGGCAGCTGAGATGTGAGGAATGTGTTTTTATTTAAGAATGTAGGTATCAGGGTTGGCTGGAGGAGCCATTTGAACACCTACCAGAAACCGAACGTCTGTGTAAATGACTTGGGGCTGTTGACACTGAAACAGATGTTGCACCTCTGTTCTCAAGAGGCTTCTGAATTCGAGTTTATTCCTTGAATTCTTAAAGATAAAAGCAGGCTGACAGGAAACCAGCATCAATTATTTCAGGCTTTTTCATGGAGAAAGTAATGAAAGCTGCTTTTCATTCAGATGAATTATCACTCTCATGTGGCTGGATTAGTGAGTTCTGAGTACTTTTTACACCATGGTGCTGGTGTCTTACAGACAGCAGGTACTAGGTAAATGCTGTGGTGTCCACATAGGCATGCCTTGCATCTAAAAGCAGCTTAGGCCAGTAAAAGTCACAATTTGCATATGTTACAAATTGGGACAGCTTTGTCAGATTCAACTGTTTAAAGGCCTTTCAGACATAGCACATGTCACTGTCTCAAAATATCCCACCTAATATTATATATATATATATATCTATCTATCTATCTATCTATCTATCTATCTATCTATCTATCTATATATATATATCTCGACATGCTTTTATCAGGGAAGACAGCACACTCACAGCATATGCTATTTCCCTAATAGGAAGCTGGCCCTCATGTTAGCCAGTTCCACATGTCAATTCGGAGAGATTCAACTGCTCCTCAAATTCATAGTGACAAACTTGGTACAACAGGCAGAAGAGGTGATTTCCTAAAGCTGGGAGAGTTCAGGTCAGGACATTGGAATGATGGAATTCTAAACGGAAGAGAATGTAGCAACGACCAGTGCAAGCTCACTGGCCCCAATCTCATTTTCTAGAAGGATTAAACTGAAGCCACCCAGAGTAGGGAAATAACCTGGCCAAAGTCACCCAGGCCTCCTAACCCCTGGCATATGTCCTTTCCTACCTCGACATTTTCCTCCTATTATTCTCAACTTCCACTTTTCTCCAGAAAAAAGCCGAAATATGTCAATTGGAGGGGCGTTGGCAAGCATGTTATCTTAATAAATCACAGAACACTGCCAATGTCTACATGAGTTAAACTGCCTGAGTTGGATTTTTGGTGCTATTATTGAAAAAGGTTCTCTGCTAGACCCTCTTACAAGATAAATACTCATTATTTCTATTTAACCATTTTCAAGTACATCCTGGTTTTCAGAGCTCAATGGCCTTTGGGAGGGGTAGAGGAAGAAGGGTGGTGGTAGCAAAGGCTCTAGTGTTTATTTTTCCTGTTTCATTTTCTACAACAGCTAAAAATTCTTGTAACACAGAATTTACTTAGAATTGAATTCCTGCCCAAGCCTGTGAGAGTGAAATAGAATCTCTCTCAGAAAAAATGACTCTACACCACCACCTTGAAACAAACTGTGAGTGATTCCACCTCGAAACCCTACTCCTTCAGAAGAGTTACCTTTGGGGAACTCTGGTGCCAGGCTTAGGCTGTCTCTCTTCTAGACAGTGTGTGTGCGCAACAATCAACACAGCTCAACACAGGTTTCCCAGTGGGGTCACTAGGTAAATGGGGCCCCAACTGCAGCAGCACAGTCGTTGAGATGTGATGGCATCCAAGAGTTTAGAAGACCTGTCAATTTCTTTTTTCTAAAGGACTGAATAATGTTATTATCAGCTGCTCAAGTAAAGGCTCCCAACAACTTACACAGAACATAGGCAATGTTTTTAAGAGGATGAACTCACGGCTGTCTTAGAATTATGCATTTCACTTCAACGTATGCCCCATCTGGACTACCTTATTGTCTAGCCAGTTTGCTTTCAGATGAATTTCATGCATTCATTCATTGATAGAGGTTTGTAGTAAGAGAGCCATTAACTCACCCCCAACCCTTTAAAAATAGCATCTTTCCATTCAAGAGTTGCAAATGTATTATAATCAACTTAAAAACATATTTGGGTTGGGAGGGAAGAGCCTGGAAGAAAGGGCAAGGAAGATTTTTTATTTATTAAAAACTTAATTAAGGCTTATGTATGGGGCTTGGAAATTAGATAACGGGTTTAAGAAATTAACCAGACTTTTAGGTGCTGTGTGACTTTGACACCGTCACTTCTTATCTCTGGGCTTCAGTTTCTCATAAGTGGAAAAGCAGGGACTCCTTTCAGTTTAACAAGCAATCTCTGATTTCCCCCAACGGTGAAGTTTTGTTTCTAACAGAGAATGGATGTTAACCACCTAAGCTCTCAGCTGGTCTATCTGAATATTAAATACCCCCTTAATTCATTTCCAGTTCCTAGTTGTGAGGCAGGCACTTAATGAGGCTTGCTGCGACGGATGTCAAACTAAAAAGTTCTTAATTGACTGACAATAGGCACATCTTTAGAACTGTTAACTACAAGAGATGAAAGGAAACACAGGAAAAGTTGTCCTGTAGGGAGGCACAAAACACAGGGCAAGTCTATTCAAATTTAACCGCCCGTCCTCCCAGGCAGCTCTACGGAAGCTACCCCTTCCAGTTACTTCGACTGCAAGAACCACCTCCCAAGACCTGGTCTTGGCCTTATTTCTGCCACATCCTTGAAAATCCCGTTTCTTCACAGCTGCTTGCGAAGCAGGGAGCTCGGGGACCCTCTGCAGAAGCCGAGGCCGCGGGCAGGCGGGGAAGTGTAACTGCCACCTTTCCTTTTCGGAAGGAATAACAGGGTTCCGTGGAGGAGAAGTTGGAGAAGAATCGGGTTCCTGCACCACCGCTCCCCAATACTCGCTCCTTCGTAGGCCAACACAACGAATCCCCTTCTCCCTGCTCTCACATCTAAACCAATAAAACGAGCTAAAAACTGTTGTCAATATTCCCAGGCAGGAAGGATCCTCGGAGCCCCCTACCCAAACCTCCCCGATCTGGGCAGAATCCTAGTGAGAACATGTCAGCGCTCTTAGAAGCGGCCTTAGAAATCCCGAGTCCGACTACTCAGTTAGCAGATAAAGGGTGGCGAGGCCCAGGGCGGGGAGGGCCCCGGAGTCCCGCCCGTAGTCCGGGGGCAGCCGCAGGGAGCCCGGTGGGGGCCCAGCTGGGGGCGGGGGCACTCACGCTCTTGTCGATGTCCAGCTTGAGTTTCTTCTGTGAGATGCTCTTCTGGACCCTCTTGCTGAAGGAGGCGTTGCCCGCGGGCCGGACGCAGCGCTCGCCGTCCTCGATGAGGCAGCAGCTCTGGCCGTAGCCCGGGGCAGCGGCCGGGGCGGCAGGGGGCCCTTCGCGGCTGTCCTCCTCTGTGCTAAAGCCGTTCATCTCCCCGCCCCGGGCCAGTCCCTCGGGAAGAGGTCACCTGTAGGCCACTCCGCGGCCGCACTCGCTGCGGGGCAGGTTGCTGACACCCCCGGACCCGAGGGTCTCAGAGTCCGTCTCCAGACAAGGCACTGCAGTGCCCCGCGCCCGGGGGGGCCCCACTCCTCTCCGCCACGCTCCGGCTCCTTCGGCCCCGGCCCCGCGTCTCTGGAGAGCCCCTTCCTCCCCGCTCGAGGCCCCGGGGTTGGCTCCTGCGGCTCGCAGGGCCCCGCCGGGGGTCACCCGAAGGCGCCTTCTGCCGGGGGCCCAGAACCGTTACCCTTGGACAGGGGCGTCCGGGAGGGCGTCCCAGGAAGCGGCCGCTCCCCGGAGACTTCGGGCCCGGGTTGCCAGTGGGTTTTGAGGGCCCCCGCTGGCTCCCGCCTTCTTTCGGCTGCTGGGCAAACTCGCCGCTGGGCAGCTCCCTCGGGGTGGCGCGGCCTCCCTGCGCGGGGCCCGGTCTCGAACCCGCGGCGTCCGGGCCCCGCGGCGTGTCCGGCCCGCCCCACCCCTGCAGCCCCCCGGCTGCGCCCCGAGTCCCGCGGCAGCCCCTGGGCCGCCCGGCCGCCACCCGCCCAATGCTCCGCACCACAACAGTTCGCTCCCCCCGCCCTCCGCGGGACAGCGGAAGTCCCGCCTCCGTGCACCTATTGGCCTCATTTGCTCTCTGGGCGGGATCGCCGCCGCCGCTGGCGCTCCTCATTGGGCTCCATCGCCGCCATTCCCGGGCGCCTGGCTACTTCCTGGACTCTGCTGGGATGGGTTCAAAGTAGAGAAAGTGGAAGAGGGAAGAGTTCCCAGGTTGAAGGAAGGGAACGGGGTTGCACTCTCCCAGCCCGGGGAGAGATGGTGACCTGGGGCCTGGCTGGAAGGAAGGCCAGACTCCGGGAACAGAGGATTGTATTCGGGACAGACAGAAGTACAGACGTGGGCGGCGGCGCAGAGCGACGGACATGGGGAGGGACAAATGGGTGGGGTGGAG
>NW_017731629.1:905728-953693 GCF_001890085.2 Hipposideros armiger
GGGGGGCCAGGGGGAGGCAAAAGGGGATAGAGGTACTGTCATGAGAGGGACAGACCGGGTAAAACGGAGGGACCAGGACCAGAGGACCTGCAGACCGATGGGAGGCAGGGTGGGAGAAACAGGACAGAAAGCCAGTCATGCCCGGAAAGACAGAGGACAAACCCATGTAGATACGTGGAAAGATGTGCAAAGGAAATGGGGAGTTTGATGGCGAGTCTTGCAAGGTAGTTGGATGCTTGAGGGTGGCGCAGACCCCAGACTGGAGACTGGGACTGGCTTGGACCGAGCGGAAAGAGAAGGGAGAGAAGGAGACCCCCCGACCCCCACCCCAGGGACTTGGGTGACCCCTCCGCTGAGAAGCAGCAGACGTCGGAATAAGGTCTGAAGGGTGAACTAGGTGAACCGCGGGGATAGAGAACGTGCTGCGGAGGAGAGGGAGAAAAAGCTGGGGGTGGAGGACCAAGGGCCAGGGGCCAATCTCGGTTTGAGGAAGGGCTTGCAGTGTTTTGGGCCCTCCCTGGAGCTTCGGAGCTCTGTAAACTGCAGCTTCTAGTGTTTTAAGCCTCCCGGTCCGCCCGCGAGGTGACCTAGCCCTGCCAAGCCCTTGAGCTTGGAGTTCAACGTCTAGAACGTCACACACACCCAGAAAGTCTAACAGAGAAATCCTCTGGTCTAGCCCACGAAGTCAGGCCACCTCTCCACTGGGCAGCTTTGGGGACAAATGAGGGCCAAAGGCCCCCAAGGGACTAGCCCAGCGTCATGCGGTCATGCAATCATTTAGGGCTGGGCAGGGTTTTTCTTGGGGGGAGGGGCGTGGAGGGGTCAGGGAGTGTTAGGTGAGTACAGTGTTGGTAGGACGAGGTGGCATTCAAGAGACTCCTGGTTCGTGTCCTGTTGGAAAAGGGCAAGCTACCTGTTTCCATGTCTAGAAGCAGATGCCCTGTGATCTTACATTTTCCTCAGTGGCCTTAAACGTATTTGCCTCTTCTAGCCTAGTAATGTCACATGTGGGACAGCCATTTTAGGAAACTGATCTACCACAGAAAATTTTGAACACAATGTTCATTATGGGATTATTTATAATAGGAAAATAACCTAAAACATCCACAAGGGAAGTGCTTAAATAAACTAATATCTTTAGACTGGGATATTTTGCAGTCATTTATGATGTTCTCAATATTCAAGGTAGTTTCAACATCATTATAAACATTTTCCATATGTAATAATCCAGCACTGACTCTTCGACAAAGAGTTGATACTTTGGAGAAATGCTTTATTTATGTTAAAAATGCAGGGTATAAGATTACGTATGAGATATGATGTATGTACATACATCTGTTTCAAAAAAGAAGAAAAAAGCTATTTGTACATAAAAAAAATACACCAAAGCACTAACAGTAGTTATTTGTGGGGAGTAGAAATACGGTTGATAGCTTTCTCCTTTTGTTCTACTTGTGCATTTTCTCCAATAAATATTTATTGCATTTAAGTATGAAAAACTAGAAAATTAATGGAAAAAAGGCACAGTTTACTAGCATTCCTTCCTCAGAGTTCATATATTCAAAAGTAAATTATTGAGCATATTGTGTGTACTCATTTCAGAGGTGGCCACAGGAAGAGGATGAAACATAATCCTTGCCTTAAAAGAGAATATCTTCTAGCAGGGCAGCTCGGATATATACACAGAGAACAGCTGGGTATCTGCAAGGCAGTTTATGATGTTGGTTCCAAATCATTGGTATGGATAAGAGCTCTACATCTCTCACATATATTCTTTTTACTTAAATATTTTTTCAAACAGCATTTGCGTCCAGCATCAGGCTATTGCACTACACGCAGCTTCTTTAGCACCAGCATCCCCTGGCATCACTCCTGGGGCAAACGGGGGGTAGGGGTGGGGGATGGAGGGAGAATGGGAGCAGGAGGCCTTCTCCTCAGGTGCTCTGTCTCAGCCCTGGGGGGTACTGGCCGCTCCATAAACTTGCTATGCCTGTATTCTTGAGAGTTCTCTTTACTGCTCACTAGGCAATGACTTGTTCTTACCGTCCCCTGTTATAGTTAATACATCTTTATATTAATCTTTCCCTGTTCAAATTATTGTGTGGTTTCTATCTTTTAATTGGTACCAGACTGATACCCCCACATCCATATATTTTTTTGGGGGGGGGCAGGGACATATGCTTTTAACTATCCTTTATGTACAATTTTGTAGTCTTCAAGGGATGCTTTATAATAAGCTTTCCCTAGGTTATCATGTAGATTGGTTCCAAATAGCAATATTTGGGAAAAAAAATTGATCCCTTTGCTGGGGGAAGTCTGTAACTCCAGAAAGGAAATATAAACATTCAGATAATGAAGAAATTAATACAGGACAGAAGTTTCTGTGACCCTTGTTCTGCTTTGTGTTGGATTCAAGATTCTTGAAATGGCCAAGAGAATCTGATTTGCCAAATTTAGAAGTCTAGGTAATTAATTTACAACAGTTGCTTAAGTGCTTAGAAAGATCTTGCTTTTTAGATTTGTAAGTATGCCCTGTTAGGTATTTAAAGTGTTTGAGAAAATCAGGTACATTAAATTTGTAACTGTAGTCTGAAATGTCTAAGGAAATTTGATTAATGCTGTCAATCTTAAATGTTTAAGGACTGAATCGACTAAACTTAAGAATTCAACAGTCATCAAAGAACAAGTGATTATTCTTATTTCTATATGAAAAATTACTAGATTTATAATGCAATAATAAGATTTATAAGTTGAACTTAAGCTAGGTTTTAAAATGGGCATCTTGAGTCAGCAACTGTAACATTCTTTTCCACACCCCAGCCTACCCCAAGATGTTTCAAGTCGCAGGTCGGTAACTCCTAAGTTTATAGTTCTAGCTGAGATCTCTCCTCGGAGCTCCGGACAGCAACATTTAGCTCTTTGCTTGGAATGCTCTTGAGGCACTGCTGACCAAAATGAACAAGTTAAAACCTTTTCTGACACCCTGAATCCATAAGCTTTGCAACCTGTATCACCTTTAATTCTCCCTTCCTCTCACCCCATTCCAAGTGGACCCATCACTGAAGCACTTCCTTCCACTTCCAGTAGGTATTTAGAATCTGCCCCTTTGCCTCATTTCCTACAGCCAGCAGCCCAGCCCAGGCCACCATTGTCCTTTGCCTGAAATGCTTCACTGGCCTCTGAGCTGGTCCCTAGGGAGCATCTACACAAACCAGACCATGCCACACACCCCTTAAGGACCCTCCCCAGGTTCCCAGTGCATTCCAACAGAGCCCCTGCCATCTCTTTGCCTCTGTTATCCTTCCTTAAGTTCCTCAAATAAGCCAAGCTCCTTCCTATGTGGAGGTCTTTGCATGTGCAGCTCCTCGTGCCTGGAATGTTGGTCTGCCTGTTCCTCCTGAGGCCAGCTCCATCCTTCATGTCTTAATATAAATGTCACCTCCCCCAGAGAGTCTCCCCAACCCCTGCCCCTCACTAGTCTCTGTTCAGTGTCTTTTTTAAAATTAGCATTCATCGCAATATGCAATTGTTCTATTTTATTATCATTATTTTTGTTGTGTGACTGTCTCTCCCATAACAATATAAACTCCAATAAAGCAGGGACTATGTCTGTCCTGTTTGCTGCTGTAGCTCTAGCGCATACACTAGTTCTCCAATTCTGGTGGTTAACCAAGTAGGGACTCAGTAAACATTTTTTTCAGTAATTAACTTATTTATCCTACTATACCAAGATATGTATTTATTTTTTTAAAAAGATTTTATTGGGGGATTGTGGGAGGGGAACAGAGTTGGGGAATCAGGGAAGGGGAACAGACAAGCTGCTGTCCTTTGGTTCTTCAGTCTAGTTGTGGAGGACGTCGCTTCACTGGCCCATGTTGGTATCATCATTGTGCTCTTCCCGGGTGAGGCAGTCGCTCACCAGCCATTCGATCACGGCAGCTCATGAGAGCTCACGCCTGCTGCCAGCCAGCCCCACTGCAGCCTACACCATCGCCGGCGACTCGGGGCAGCTCAGCTCCAAGTCGAGCTGTTGTTCACCATCTTAGCTGTAGAGGGCGCAGCGAGAGTGGCCCCCATGTGGGATCTGAACAGGGGCCCTGCTGCTCAGAGCCGGCGTCCCAAGCCAACTCTTAACCAACGTGCCACTCGGCCGGCCTCAAGATAATTATTAAGTTAAAAAAAGATCAAGGCAGTATGTAGAGTGTAAACTCCACTTGTATTTCTTACAAATTTTGTACACACATATTGAGGATACATGAGAAAATAGTAATTGTGGTTGCTTTTATGGTAGGGGCTGCATGTCAAGGGGAGATAGAATTTGAATTTTACGACCTTGTTTCCTATTTGGATATTTTACTATATGCCTATATTTCTTTTATAGTAATAAGGAAAATGTTATTAAGTAGGAAATATGGAATACCAAAAACGCAGGAAGAATCTCGGAATGAAGGACAGCCATTTAAGTGGAATAAATTTAGCTTTACGAAAAGCCTCCAACACCGTCGTTCTTTTCCTCCTTCCACTGAGGACCTGTGAAAGCTTTCTCTAGCTCGGGCCCTGGTCTGCAGCCTGGCACTTCGTAGGCACTGTAGCTATTGGCACTGTGGAAAAGAGCAAAGGCTCTGGACTCAGAAGCACTTGGTTTGAATTGCCTCTGCCCCTTTACTAGCTGTAGGATCATTGACAGCTTCCTTAACCTATATGAACCTCAGTTTTCTTCATCTGTAAAATGGGATAACAGTACTTCTCTTATAGGGCTCTGCTGATCATGTAAAGCACTTAGCACAGTGTCTTGCACAAAGTAAGTGCTCACTAAATGGTAGTTATTTCATCCTTTACATGCTGACACCCTAAACTTCCCATGGTTCAGATTTCTGCATGTTAGGGAAGAAACACATCCTACTGCAACATGGCAGGATGGTCCCGTGTATCTGCCAGTTGTTCAGTTTCCACACAGGCAGTCTCCATATCCATCTGCACAGTGAAGACTGGGAAGGTGCTTGATTATTTTATTGCATTTTAACCTTATTAAGTTGTGTGAATGAAAAAATGGAAGTACCAATAGTAGTGGTAAGAAGTATGTGCCTATCACTTAAGTGAAAAGACAACCTACAGAATGGGAGAAAATGTTTGCAAATTACATTCTGTTTTCAGAATACAGAGGGTGCCAAAAACAATGTGTACACATTCTAAGAAAGGAAGAAACTGTTATTAAAATTGTAATACTCAATATATACCGATAAAAAAAGATGACTGCAAGTCGTGTATACATTTTTTTGACACCCCAGGTATATAATGAAATCTTGTAATTCAATAATAAAAAGACAGATAAGCCAATTAAAAAGTGGGCAAAGGGTCTGATAGACATTTCTCCAAAAATCTGCCAACAAGCACATGAAAAGATGTTCCACACCACTAATCATTAGGGAGATGCAAATCAACACCCCAACGGGCTATTACTTCATTCCTGCTGGCATAGCTATACTCAGTAAGACAGAGAATAGCAAGCATAGGCGAGGGTATGGAGAAATGGAAACCTGCATAGCGCTGGTAGGAATGCCAAAATGGTGCAGCCACTTTGGAAAACAGGTTAGCAGTTCCTCAAAGTGTCACACATAAGAGTTACCACATGGCCTAGCAATTCCATTCTTAGGTATCTACCCAAGAGAAATGAAAACATATGTCCACACAAAAACCTGTCCATGAATGTTCATAGCAGCATTATTCACAATAGCCCAAAGGTGGAAAAACTCAAGTGTCCATCAGCTGATGAATGGATAAACAAAATGTGGTATTATAGTCAGACAGTGGAATATTATTCTTCAATGAAAAGGAATGAAGTACGATACATGCTACAATATGGATGAATCTTGAAAAGCGTGTGCTAAGTGCAAGCCAGACACAAAGGCCACATATTATATGATTCCATTTATGCGAAATGTCCAGAATAGGCAAATCCATAGAGACAGATTAGCAGTTACCAGTGGCTGAGGGACTGAGGGGGGAGGGGGGAGGAGATGGGTTGGGATAGGGAGTGGCTGCTAATGGGTATAGGGTTTCCTTTTGGGGGAAAAAATGTTCGGGAATTAGGAAGTGGTTTGCAAAACCTGTGAATATACTGAGAATAGTATACACTTTAAGTGTGTGAATTGTATCTCAATAAAGTATGTGTATCGTTAACGCTTTATAATTTATGTAAAGAGAAATCGTTAGATTTGTTGAAAGGGATGAATCTTTAGGCTCTAACACGATGTTCTTAAGCCCGTTTTTTGATTAGTGAAGGAAAACAATCAACTTGAAGATACAGTAGGAAAGTCAGGAAATAGATCATCAAAGACTGTGGCCAAACATGCAGTTGTAATTGGAAATGTTATACCATTTTTTTATTCCCTAGGAAGAGATGTGCTCTGTTGGCAGAATAAATTTGTTTAACTTTTGTACTTTCAACATTAGTCACATTTTCAGAAACCAATTATGTATGAAAGTAGGGGTTTGTGTAAACCCTGTCATAGGAAAGCAAAAAATCACTTAGCCTCTATACTTCTCCTTTTTTTTAAATGCTAGATCACCAAGAAAATTTCTGCTATGGGATAATTCAGTGGATTCTAGAACACTGCACATAATTATTTGGGTCATGGGAAAATTCTAATGTCCATGGAAAAATGAACAACTTTTGATTTATAATCAGTCTCACAAATTTAGTAAGGAAAAGTCAGCCCTGGAAAGCTGTTTTACTTTGGCCTTAACTAAATATGTAGCGAATGGTGACATAAGTAATAAGGATTATTCACACATTTCACAAAACTAAAATTCCAGAGGTTGATGGTTGGCACATCAGCATCTCAGTATTTTCTGAGGTCCAAACCGGTTCTGCTAAGAGCTGGTAGACAATAGAGAAAGAGCCTTGTCCTCCAGAAGTTAAGTGGAGGAGAAAGAATAAAATAATAACAATTAATTAAAAGATTCTCATCATTCACTGATTTTGTACTTGTGCCTGTGCCTACTCACTAAAATGTATTTGTGACCTCAAAACCAACCCTGGCAGCACCTTCGAGGTCAATTGGGGACATGTGCATGTGTAGAGGGACACAAAGTTTGAGTCATCTAACATTCATGTTCCCAGCTGAGGTCAATTCAGCTCTCATGCTGTAAACAATTCAGCTCTCATCCTTTTTGTGGTCTATTTCGTGCCACGTTTTTCACATTTTTGTGCCTTTTGTTGGTGGTTTTGGTTTAAAATGGCCCCGAAGTTCAATGCCGAGGCACTGTGTAGTGTTCCTGAGCGCTAAGATGTGCCTGATGGAAAACATATATGTGTCAGGTAAGTTTCACGGCGTCATCAGTCATAGTGCTGTTGGCCCTGAGTTGAGTGTTAACGAATTAATGATCTATATTAAATAGAGAGCAGTGTCGGGGGATCTTAGCTCTCAGCTCCAGCAAAGGCAGACCTGCCATCCCTTCTCCCCATCCCCAGGCAGGAGCTGGCAGGAGATCAGACGCTCCTTCAGTTCAAAGTAGCTCATGAACAAAGGCTGTAAAGTTGCTAAGAAACCTGCTTTTTCTGAGGGTTCATGGAGTGGTCCTTTGTTTCTCTGGCATTGTGTGGATGAATGGGAGAGCACCAAGGGCCATCACCCTGCCAGCCCTGAATCTAGTCCGACTTCAGGGTAAGAGCTGCAGGCTGCCCTGGGGCACCATCGCGGAGCCCAGGGATTGCCAAGCCAGACAGTCCAGGCCTTGAGGGGGAACAAAACAGGAGGCAGCTGCCTGAGGCCACAGGCTGGCAGAGCTGTGAACAGCTGCAGGAAGGAAGCTTTGAATACTGAATCCTGGACCCACTTCAACAAAAGCCCAGAAACCCTGGGCCGGGAGACACCAACAGAACCCATCCCCTCGCTGAGCTTGGAAAAGAAATCCTTAAGATCAGGGCCATTGCAAAATACTAGATGAAGATTTGGAGAACTATAAGAGTCCAGCTGACCATTATCTAACTTGTTCCCCTTCTTCACTGTCATATGGAGAATCTGAGGCCTAGGGAGGGGAAGAGACTTTCTCAAGAGCTCGATCAGAAGATGGTATGTGGGCAGTTAGTGCAGGGAGAAAAGGCCTAAAGCATAATCTGAAACTGCGTTATTCAAACTGTGTTTGTCCATTCATCAAATACTTAATGAGCCCTTACTAGGAGCCTCAAAGCGCCCATCCCAACAAAATACAGAAAACAAGAGAATTCAAAACTTGGAGCAAACTGCCGAGTTCTCTAAATGTTTCGTAGGAAGTACAGCCACCACCCTGTGTCCAGGGTGCTCCCACGCTGTGTCCAGCCAAATACCTTTGCTTCTCCTCTCACTGGCGGGTTTGGGAGGGCGAGCAGCTACATGGCTGAGATAATTAATCTTCCGTTCTCCCACCTGCTCCAGGGAGGACGAACCTTTCCTCCCAGTGGTCAGCGGCTTTGCAGAGGGTTGACGGCCAGCTGCCCTGCATTTGTTTCTCATTCTGTAGGCCCTGGGTGCCTACTATGTGCCCAGCTCCTTGAGCAAGTCAGTCCCAGCTCTAGACATCAGCCAAGGGCACGTGATGCTCTCACTCTGCCCAGTATAAAACCTTCTCATGGTTCCCACTGCTTTTAAGACAAAGATCAGGGACTCCTTGACGTGGCCCTACAGAGTCTGGCCTCCGCTTTCTCTCCCACTCTGCTCCAGCCGCACTGACCTTCACATCTGTCATTCCCCTCCACAGTGTCTTCGCACATGCTGTCCCCAACACCTGGAATGTTCTTCCCTCTTCTTTTTTTTTTTTCCTAGTAAAAGAGTTTAATCTTTTTAAAGAAACCATTCATATTTTTAGAAGAAAATTATCTTATTCAAATTTATCTTATCTTTTTGTAAAAAATTTTTCAAAGAAAAAAAACAATGCAAGTTACAAAAGAAAATATCGACTCTCCCAGGGCTGAAACCTGGCAGAGTGGCCAGTGAACCAATTCCCCCTTTCTGTTAATCAGCCTTCTCCAATCCGTGGTCCACAGCGCCCTCTGGTGGGCCCTGCATGACAGCACCAGTGGGCAGCTTCTGCTCATGATTAATTGCAGCCCCACACCAAGGCTCAACCACAGGACCATAGGTGGAAGCATCATCCCAAAACTTCTCATTTTATTGCGGGAAACTGAGGCCTAGATAGGGGCCAGGATTTGCACAAGATCTCACTGAGTCGGTTGAAGAGCTGGGCCAGCCAGTGCTCTTTCCACCACAAGGCTTTACACAAATCTAATACTCAAAAGCATCACAATATTTTGGTAAGTAGGGACTTGTGGCTGATGGGTGAGCATCAGAAATGAGCTAAGTTTATTTCATATAGTCACAGCCCTCCTGAAATCCTCCACTACTGGGGTGAAGTCTGAAAAACCCTTGTGAGCCATGCTGCCTAGCTCTGTGAGCTCACCTCCTTCTGTGCCTCCCACATAGAAACACCTTCCTACCTCAGGGCCTTTGCACCAGCTTTGGCCTTTGCCTGGAATGCTCTCACCCACATTGCCTCTTGCTTGCACTAGTTTTTTAGCTCTTGCAGAGAGGCATTCCCTGACCATCCTACCCCAGTCTCTAAAATATCTTGTTTTATATCCTTCATGGCTCTATTCGCATCTGAAATCATCCTGGTTAGTTGCTTTAGGTCTTTTTCCCCAGAAGGATGGCTGTTGGGAATTTGTTCAGTACCCAGCAGAGGGCTGGGGACTGAGTAGTTACTCAATGAACATGTGGGGAATGACAGAATGGAGAATGGCGTATGACCAGGAATAGACCACAGACCACGGTAGAGAAAGTCTGGAGGTTTACTCAACCACAATCACAATCACAATTGTACATATAAGTCACTTCTTCACAAAGGCTCACTTTTCCAGGCAGGAGAAGAGAGTTTGGCGGTCTTGAGCTTTCTCTATGGAATCCCAGTCTGACTTCTCAAGGGGTCCCTGTAATCTCCTTGGGACCCCAGGTATTCAAACCTAAATAGAACAGGAGCTCAACTCTGTTACCTGGCATGGCTGAATCAAAGCCATTTTGGGAGTGGATGTTAAGAGGACCTTGTCACTTGGAATGTAGGTCCAATACCCATCCCAGAGGTGGCAATGGGCCTTGGCTCAAGTTTAAACTAAAATGTGACTGGGATTTTCACAAAGAAGATCAGTTGAAAGCAGAAAAGAATTCCAGAACAGAACTGCATTCTGTGCCCCTCTCCCACGCTTAGAAACCTTCAGGAAATATAAAAAATTCATTGCCTCCTAGGAATTATAAAAGATCACCCAATCTGTACAAACAAGGGACCATTGAAGCGAGAACTCCAGATTTCTCAGTTACTACTGTAAAGTGCTTTGCCACTTTTGAGACTCCAGAGCCTAGGAAATGGAGATGCACAGAAACAAATATGGAGACATTTTCAAGGGCATCACTTATTTGTTAAGGAGAGAGAGAAAACAACAACAAACCTAACAGGTAGGAGGTTTGAAACGTGAATATAATGTGGACTTTCGGAATCCATCTTCAATAACAACTGCTTTCTCCCCTGGAGAAACGTCACATCTCTCGTCAGATCTCTTCACCAGATGTATCCCCGTCTGCCTCTGAGCTATGTCTTCCTAACAGGGAGAATCGATAGTTCTTGGACTGTGTTATGAGTTGAGAGCTCCAATTGGAGGCATAAGGTGGGATAGCTTTTCACACACGTGCCTGCACTTTTAGTCACCCCCAAAGGTGGTTAAGTGCTCTTTCCATTCTGAAACGTTTCTGGAGTCCCCCTTTGGACAGACCCCTGGTGGGCCACACGGTCATACTTTGTAGCCACTTTCATTATTATTATTATTTTTTGTGACCTCATGCTCAGAATGAAGGCTTTAGAGGAAAAGGGGCTCACAGTCTCACCCCTCATCTGGCTGACAGCCTTGTGGCTGTGTTACTTGAGCATCAGCTGGGGGTGTGAGCAGGAACCTGAATCCTTGAGACTGGATTTCAAAAATGAGGCCAGAACCATGAGTGGCCAGTATTTGCAATCAGCCAGTTAGTCAGCTAAGCAATGAACATGTCTCCTTCCATCCCCTCTTACATACTTTGTCAACTGCCAGCACCGACAGATGTGGGCTTAGCAATGACAAATGCCAGAGTGCTCAGAGGACCTGCTCATCCCTTGTTGAAGGTGTGAAACCAGACTCAAAACGAGACCCAAAGGATAGGAGAGGGGAAGGCTGAGGACCGCTTGCTGCTGCTCCTGCTTTCCACGTGAGTCCTGGTCGTGCCGAGAACACTGCCGCCCACTTGGAGTGGGACCATTTGGAGATCCAGCCAGTGCTCTGCACTGTGTCTGGGGGCTGGGCTGGGGGACTGCAGGCACGGCTTCCAGCCAGGGCCCTCTCCCAGGGGCTGCTGAGGCCCTTCTAGTCCAGCTGCCCTTTGAATCTTGAGTGTCACACTGACTAGAACAAATTCTGACCTCTGCCCTGGGGGGGCATCTCCGCCTCAGAACCTGCTTAAGGCTCAACGTCTCCTGCTTGAAATTCGACATTAATAAACACACACTCATCCAGTAGGAACTGCACACACCACCAAAAATGTTCCCCTCCCCCCAACCCCGCCCCTTTCTGTTTGTCCAGCAAAGGCACTAGGAAATGGTTCAAGTTTAGGGATTTGCTGTACATTTGCATTTTTTTTCTTTTTAAAAAGGCACAGTTTTTATTTTAATGATGCTGCATTGCTCTCTGATGATGAATCCTAACTCGACTCTCCAAATTGCAACGCTCTTGCTATCTTAGATTCTGGAAGGGGCCTTGGCTTTTGAGTCCTTCCTGTCGAGGGCCACTTCTAAAGACGTAACGCTCATTTGGAAAAGATAGTAGGGCTCAAAGCAAAGCACAGGGCTGCCTCCCTGCGGACAGGTGGCCAGAGCAGGGCTTGTAGGAGTGATGCTTTGCCAGCTGCACGCTAAATTGGAGGGGTTGTGGTGGGGAGTGTTTCTCACCCCCAGATCACTGATGGCCTTGAGATCAGCCAGCATCTCATAGGCAGATTCGTGGCTCTGTTCCCAGATTTATGTCTGTTATGTAATTGGTAAATGACACAATCGAGAGACCCAACTCTAACTGGCATCCTGATTTCAAGGATTTCCTTGGCTAGCTGGTGGAAGCCATAGGTTGTAGAATGCAATTTCCATTTCTGAATCAGTGGGTGGCAGGCTAGTTACAGAAGTGCTTCCTATTAGTTTGGGTGCCCTCTGGGACTCTGACATGTAATTAACAAAGCAAAAGGTAAACAGGCAGGACTGGCACAGAGCTGGGTATGCACCTGTTCCTGGGATATTGGGTTCTTTTTACCTCTGCAGCTGTGATGGTGGTGGGAGGTTGCAGGGCTTCGGGTCTGCACTGAGGACCATGTCCTGCCAAGGCTTCTGGCAGGAGCCGATGGACACAGCCCCCTCCTCCCCCAACACCACCAGCCTGAGATTTCAGAGACTGTCTCCGGGATGGGGGCTGCCTTGATTGTATTACATGTGGCTGGCACCTTTAAGCACAACATTCTAGAAATCCATATTGGATGCCAGAATACCAGAATCCTATGCAGCATTCTAGTTTGTGATCCGATTACAGAGTTCTTTAAAGATACTGCAGTTCTGTATGAGAACTGGGACCATGATGAGGTCAGAGGCTAGTTATCACGGCCATGGTCCACCCAGGAGGCCTCCAGACTGTGTGAGGTGAGCACGTCACACCTGTTCCTCTCCTGAGGCAGGTAAGAGGGAGAGGGAGAGGGAGAGGGAGAGAGAATGGAAGCACTGACTGGGAAATTCAGCTCGGCTAGAATTTCTTGTTTGGAGATCCTCTACTAGGCCTTTTCCACGGGCCCAAGGCCATCTGAAACACAGTCCTGAAAAGCTGGTGGCTGGGCAGACCTTGTGCCTGGAGAGCCCTAAAATGGGCATTTCAAGTACCCAGAGAGCAAGGGGAGACACCCTGTGTGTCCACGGCTGCGGAGGAATGTCTGCAGGTCCAGCTTCTGACCCCAGGCCTGGCAGCTGGCCAGGGTTCAGTACTGAACACTCGAGGGCCCCAGGCATGGCCTTTGGCTGCATCACCTGGGGCTGTGACAGGGAACAGAAACTGGATGGTAACTGCGGTTACCCCCATGACAGGCAAGCACTAAAAGGCTGAAACCAGCGGCCTGGGAAAGACTTTCCTCCTTCTCTTCTGCAAACAGGTGGCAATGGTGCTAAAAGCTGCCCCTAACAGGCAAAATTTGCCTCCCTTTCTAAAGGACCATTATGCACGAGCCATCGGAAGGCTTGGTGACCTTGCAGGACTCAGCTTTGGGTGGCCTAGGGTGGCCCTGGCATCTCTCCGACATAATGCTCAAGGGAACACGGTGACAAAGTTGCAAAGGCCCTCCCAGATTTCCAAGATGCCATCAGGGGTTAAAGTGGGCTCTGCGTTCTCGTGGGGCCTCTTGTGGGGTCTGCTCTCCACACTACCTCCACATGTCAGGGCATCAAGGACCAGGTAGACACTCTGCACCAGCTGCAAGAGCCCCCTATCCCAAACCAGTTGGCCAGCACCTTTACATCATGGTACCCACGGAAGCCCTGCCTCCCTCGAGAGAGGACAGCTGCAGTGAGTGCCAGGGAGGGCCCCCAGGCCTGCCGAGGGGATGTGTGCGCTCAGTTCCTGTTGAATTTTTCCAACACTGTGGAGTTGGTGTGTTCAAACAGCCACTGCTGGGTGGGTGAGGAGGGGCTGCAGGTGTTCATGAAGATCCTGTGGTCACTGTCACTGCAGTCCATGCAGCTGCCACTGATGGGATGGTACAGGGTCTTGTCCTACAAAACACAGAGATGATCAGCTGGGCAGCGCTGGGGATACGAGCGAACAGCGGCGGCAGCAACGGCAACAAGGCAGTGAGGCAGGGACTGGCCAGTCGCTCACAGGCCCGTCTGGCTTTCCTCCTGAGCACAAGGTGAGACCCTGCCCTGCCTCCCTGCAGTTGGCATTGCCATGTGCCCGAGTCGTGCCCACTGGGCTGTGGGCAGAAGTACAGCACACCACCTGCGGGCCTGGGCCCTAACCACTGCCTGTCTCTGGTCAAATTTCACTGGTTCTCACGGTGGTGGTTTTTTTTTTTTTAATGGACTCAGTTGCCAACACTGAAGATTCTAGAGATTTCACGTAAAACTTTGGATTTCTGGCTTCTCTTGGATGTCTGGAAAGCCGGGCATGGAAGGCTGGTGGAGCACATGAATGAGTGAGTGGGCCCTGCTGGGGGAAGGGGTGGGCATGACACGCTTTCTTTCTTTCTTTCTTGGAAACCAAGCAGGCTGCCCCGTCCCCCCCCCTCCCCCCGTTGCCTGCCTTACTTTGCGGTACTTCCACAGCTGGTTGCCCTTCATGCTGTGGCAGTCATAGAGGGTGACTGGGCTGGTGTGGGAGGTGGCATCGAGGCAGAGCTTCTTGGTGTGCTGGGGGTCTCCAGGCCGGATGTCCTCTCTCCAAGTAAAGGAGAACACCTGCACACACGGGGACATCACGATAGGGAAGGCAAAGTGAGGGGACTTGCTCTTTTTTGTAATTATGAAAACATTTAAATACAGAGGTCCAGGAAAAAGAGTATATTGATCACATCTGTTCCCATCACCCAGCTTCAACAATGACCAACGTGTGGTGAGTCTTGTTACAACTTTACCCCACATTATTTTGAAGTACATCCTAGACACCGTATCACAGCCTTGGAGAATTCAGAAGACTCAGTCGAGCAGAGCCACTATCTAACGAGCACTGTTAGCAAGGATGGATGACAGTGAGCGGCCGGCACTGTCAGGCTGGGCGCTGCGCCCGTCCGAGAGGGGAGCTGTCCATGCTCAGCGAGGCTGCAGGTCCCCCTTCCGAGCTCTGTTTTTGCAGCAGATCCACATGATGGGCTTCTATCAGTGTACTCTTTCAAAATGCCAGAAAACCCACAGTGAGGGGACTAGAACAAGGTATCCTCAAACCAAGAGTCCGTGGATGCCGTGTGATTTAACGTGGGGGTTAACTGCTTGGAGGACGGGATCATGCAAAGCTAAATGCACTTTCCTGAGAGTGGTGGCTTTTCCGGCAAGGCTGGCTGATGCTACTCATTCTTCTGACAGCATCGCTTGGGAAGGATCCTTTGGTGACCCACCTTCTCCTTCAGGTGGAGCTGGCCATACCCAGGCTCCAGAAGTGACCATGTGACCCAGGCCTGATCAATATCAGGACTGTATCACATCCTCATGTAATTGGCTCTGAAAAGCCAACATGTGAGAGCCCCAGGGCATTTCCAGCACCGTGGAAGCCTTTGCTGCGGGTGTCACATCTGCCACCACATGGGAAGAGCCGGGTTCTAAATGAAGCCAACAGAGGGGGAAGCAGAGTTGCGACCCTGGAGCGAGCCCAATGACATCATCCAGACGTTTCCATGACATGAGCCAATAACGCTCTTTTTGTGGAAGGCCATTTGGGCTGTGTGTCCATCGTTTGTAACCAACAGTCCAGGTAGATGGTTTTATTGCTGGGTGAAGGATTCCTCTTCCTAAGGTGTTTGGGAAGCTTTTATAAGTCATCCCCTGGGCTGACGTGTGTCACTCACTGTTGACCCATGGCCTCTCCCTCTCAGCCCTGACCACGTGAGCATCTAGGCTGCCGACGGGACACAGCACCTGGCTGCCAGTGCCCAGGAGCGGCCCTTACCTGCATGTTGTTCCAGGCAGCCTCGCCGCGGCCCCGGACGCAGTTCTCCAGCCTCAGTGGGGAGCCCAGGGCCCCGTGCTTTGTGTCTGCACACAGTCCTGTACCCACATTGCGAATCTGTACAAGAAAGAGGGAAAGAGGGACTGGTGAGTCACCTAGAGACATCTACTAGGGCCCCTGCAGGGGTGGAGGAGGGAACCAAGGTGGAGACACAGATGGGCTGAGCTCTGAGCCCCCTAACACAGCCTGCCCTGGCCGATGGCAGTATCTTGTACCCTCAGTAAAGGAATACTCAGTCCATAGAGAGGGGCGCCTCCAAACCCTGCTTGTCCTAGAGCACGCAGAGTCTCTGGGTGTGGTGGGGCCTGTGGGTGAAGGGGTGTTGTAAGGACGACTGCCTGGCCCCATTCCCAGAGAATTTGATCCAAGAGGCCCAGGAATCCAATTTTATCCTCATTCTAGGTGATCTGGGGACCACACCTTGAAAACCCTCCTAGAAAAGGACGTGGTATCTTTGATGTAGGGTCTTGGCTGAACTCTGCTAGCTGGGCAGGTGAACGGCAAGAGGTAGCAGGATCCAAAGAACAACAGTGGTCGCATGAGACGGGCGTGGTGTGGTAGAAGAACACACACACTGGCCGGGAGTGTGACAGCCTAGGCTGCTTGCGTGGTCAGCCAGCGCCTACTACGGGCAGGCCACTGTGCTAGGTGTCACACCGTGTGGTTCCTACCTCACAGATGCCATTCCCATTTTGTGTGAGGGGTGGGGATATGACAGCTGTGACAATGTGCCCCTGGTGTCCAGTTGCAGGGAGCCTGACTGCCCAGCTGCTATGTTCTGAACCCACACTGTTGCCCAGTGGAGGATACGCTTCCCATGGCTGCTTCCGGCCACCAACTGAGGGCAGCAGGGAGCCTGGGGCCATGCCTGGGAGATGCTAGACGGCTCTGACAGGAGATCTGGCTTGAGGACTACCCCAGCCCTCCTTCCTTCCGTCTCCCTGTCCCGGGGGGCAGACCCTCTGTCTCCCAGCCCCCTTCTCATTTTTTCTCTCAGGCCAGTAAGTCCCTTGCACGTCTAATCCCATCTTGGTGTCTGTTTCTCAGAGGACTTTAACTAGTGCAGGGGAGAAAGCCAATAAGCTGGCAAAGCAATGAAGAGTGAAGAGCTTCAATGAGGAGAGTCCACACAACATCTGCTCTAGAATACTCACGTTGCTGTTGAGTGCGGCTAGCTAGACAGCTGAGTCAGGAAGGTCCCTCTAACTCGCTGTGTGAATTTGAAACAGTCACACCTGCTGTTTCTGCTGGCCCCAGCACACATTTCCTTCCTCAGGTAGCACCTTGTCTTTCCACAGGTGCCTGCCTCTCCCCGACCCTGTAGCCAGTCAGAGCATAGGGAACTGATGTCCCTATTCCTCCAACGACCACAGTGATCGGTGCAGACCCAAGAGTAAGGCTCGACGCCTAGCCCTTTGCTGGGTCTCCTGGGAAAGGGGTCTACTTTCTGCTGGGTTGGCCAAGCTGGGGGGCTGCCAGCCTAAAGCTTCTGGAAGCCATCTTGCTACCTTCAGCATGAGGCCACCACAAGAGGAAGCAGCTTTAAGCAGGAGAAAAAGAGACTGACATAATTTGAGCCCCTGGCTCCAGGTGTGTCTGAAGCCACAGCTATCCAAGGTTCTTACAAGAATCAATCAATGCCTCCTTTGCACTTTCAATTGCAGTCTGTCACCTGCAACTGAAAGAGCGCCAACTCTTCCGCGCCCTCTCCCCAAGCCCCAACATATCCATGTCTAAGTGAGTGGGTCCTCTCAGCTCTGAGATCCAGGAAGCAGGACCGGTGATGAAGCACTTCTCCCCTGCTACGACTGTCTGGGTGTGTGACACGGGCACTCTCACTCACAGGCCCGGTGCACAGAAGGGCCTGTGCTTGGTTTAAAGCTCTGCTGTAGCCATCTTAACATTTTTAGTAATTTCTTCTTTGAGCCTGTAAGTGAAACCTGATGGGGCAATGCAGCACGCCTGTGAGCAGAGGTGATACATGCTACAGGAACATCCACTGCTCCTTTCCGCCACGTTTACTTCCAGTGTCTGCGATGCCCCCCTCCCCACCCCAAACTCCAGGTCCCAATTATATAGTTGGCGCTGCCCTCCAGACTCACCTCCCCCCAAGCTGCCGCTGGGGGCTCCACAGGCGGGTAGAATTTGGGCAGGTCCCAGGCGATCTTGGTCATAAACCACTTGAAACTCTTGCAGTTCAGGGAGCTGCGGAGCTTTTTCTGGGCAGCGACGTCCCCAGCGGAGAGGTGGCGGTACTCTGGCCGGCGCTGGTAGATGTGCTCGGCGTACTCGTCCATCCACACTTCCGCCACTCGCTTCAGGTTCTGGAGGGGGACAGGCAGGTGCAAGGTCAGGCTCTCGGGCCGAGGCCAGGGCGTGGGGTGCAAAGAGTCTCGGAGGTTGAGGTCAGTCTTTCTTGTTTCACGTTGTATCAATGACTCTAGCTGCACCGTGTTTTAAAGCCTTCTATATGTCTATTATTCATGCATGTTTTAAAGACTCTACAACTTACAGTTGGACATTAAGACTGCTACTGTTTTGCCCGCCCATTTTCCATCCTTTCTTTTTCTAGTGCTAGCCCTCCACCAGGTTTCCTTTCAGCACCCACCTCTGCCTCACTGTTACCTCACGCAGCACATGACGCAGCCTGGCTAATGGGAATACAGATAGCCTTGGACATAGGGATTGGTCAGCAGTAAGCATGTGACCTAAGCCACACCAATCAGAATCAGTAGGCATTAGTCCTGGAATTTTTGCTGGAGCTATGGGGAGGAATTGCTGTGTTTCTGCTTGGACTGCTGGGTAATTCTGATGGGTAAGATGCCACCTAGAGCAGCGGGCCACATGGAAAGCCTGTCCAAGGTTGAAGTCAACCCAGAATGAGGCAGAGCTGAGGGCCAGATCGGGGAACACATTCCTCCTTTTAGTGCCTGGATCCAGCCATACCTGAAGCCAAACCACCTCTGGACTTTCCATTTACGGAAGTCAGAAAATTTCCTTTCTGCTTAAGCCAATTTGAGTTGGGTTTCTGTCATTTTTAACTAAGAGTGCTGACCAAGTTGCATGGTAAAAATAAATGAAAATTTGCAACCCAAAGGTATAAGTTCATCAGCAGCTGCAATTTTAAAGAGTTTGAGGTGGAACAGTTGCTGCTACTTTTATTATGAAATGCAAGGATAATCAATAAAAAAAATGACAACCACAAGTGGGGGTGACAGGCGAGGAACATCCTGTGTGTGAGCAGACTTGGAGACAGAGGAAACGTGAATTCTCCTTTGTAACTGTGACAAACATTCCCCTTCCATCTGCAGTTTAGACGCCACCTGCTGAGAACCTCTGACAGCTGGCTCTGGAAGAACACAGCTTCAGGGTTCAGGGGAAGTTCCCTGCTCCGAAATGCTGTTGCCAGACATCTCCACCCCCATCTCCCACATTTAAGTCTCCAGCTTTTTCTCTATCATAAAGCTTTTTCCCTACTGCAGCCCAAATGTTCTTCTGAAGGGTAAAAGCAAGCCAGCACTTCAGGCTGTTATCAGTCATTCACACCTCAGTGTAAATGACTGCTCTAGAAACAGACTGTTAGGCAGGGGTCGGCAAATGTTTTCTGTAAAGGGCCAGACAGTAAATATTTTACGCTTTGCAGACCATATGGTCTCAGCTCTGATGATGTAGCTATAAAGCAGCCCTAGACACTAGGTAAATGAATGCATGTGGCTGTGTTCCAATAAAACTTTATGGACACTGAAATTTAATTTTCATGTGTCACAAAATATTCTTTTGTTTTTCTACCCCCTCTCCCCCCACTATTTATAAATAGAAAAACCATCTTTAGCTCACAGGCCACATAAAAATGGTTTGCTGACTCCTGAGCGAGGAGAAAGGAAGCCAACAGGATGAGGCCCGGGTACCAAAGACAAAACCCACCAACTCCTCAATGCTGTTGCTCTGAGTTCGGGACTAGGAAACTAAGGAATTTCCTGGCTGCTGCCTGTTGCTTCTGAGTGCTGAAGGGGTCGACAGTGGCTTAGAAAGCAGTTCAGGAACATTGTTATCCCCCCGGGCCCAGGCCCCTGCACGGAAAATGCTGGGTTTAACTTAAAACCATGCCCAGAGGGAGCTGAAGGCCTACAGAGCCTGCCCACCTGAACATGCTCCTTTCTCCAGGCTGCCCACCCAGGTCCTTTGGCTCACTGTCCAATGCGCTCAAGCCACAGGAGTCATGAGCAACTGCTGTAGTTTCCTCTCCCACAGCAGGCAAGGGTGGCCAGTCTGACTGAAATTCAACAGTCATATCCTTACAGGATCAAGTCATATAATATTTTAATTTCAGTTGATATTTAAATTACTATTTTAATATTGCATTTTCCAGACGTAGCTTAATAAGCCATTTCTCCCAGACCTTGAACTTTTGTACCACTGAGTGGACCAAAGTAAAGGACTTTACATTTATTTCTATTACACCTCCCCTTGTTAGCGTCATGAAAAGGACTCTGGGATTTTAGAGGGCTGTACGCTCTTCTTATCCCTCCTCCTAACACCTCCCTAGTTCCGGGGGCCAGGCCTGTCTGAGGCCCCCTGTTCTTCTTGTGCCTGGATCCTTGGGGTACGTCTCCAGTTCTGTTTCACCAAGTTTGAGTGGGTTCCTGTCACTGCCTTCCCTAGGCTAAGACTCCTTTGTCTGAGGCAGAGGCAAGAAGGATTTTAGCAAAGTTACTGAACCAGTTGAGACTGGCTGCTTGTTCTGGCGGCAGGAAGCTGGTGGCAGGCGAGCGCCTCCTTCCTGCATCGCTACCTCACTGCTGCCTGGCTGTTTGTCCTTCCGGAGTCGGCACAACTTCAGTAAGACGTTGGTCTCCCTCTGTATCGTGCTCTCTTAGGCTTTGAGGATGCCTCTCCTCAGTCTATCAAAATGATGTTCTAGGAGATAATGCTCTAGGGAGATCTGGCTGTTAGAACACGGAGCAAACATTTAAAATATGATCTGCAACTAGATGAGGGTAGTTAGATACAATGATAAAAAGTCAGAGGAGCTTGAGTGAGACATCCCTGTGGCCCTGCACACCTTACATGGGGCCGTAACCACTTGGATGGTTAACTGGCTTAAAGGCCCAGGAAGCTGATTCAGCACAGACAGGTGAAAAAGAAGTTAACATGTTTAAATTCAGACAAGACATTGAAATAAACTTCCCAGTCTTGCTGATACTGATGCTGACATGAATACTGATACTGACAATAGCAGTCACTATTTAAAGGGCAAATGCTTTATCCCAGGCATCGGTCAAACCTAAGTGCGCTTGAATTCTGGCTCTAGGTAATTACTGTGTCTACCTTTCACTTTCCTCATCTCTAAAATGGGGGTTCAAAATAAGTGAGATGAGTATGTAAGACGCTCTGCAAGGTGCCTAGCTCACAGAAATCATGTGCTACGACAGTTGGCTGTTACCCGCTGAATTCATCGCTGCTTCCACAAACAGGAGGTGGCAGTGTCTCTTTCCCAGGGTGATCTTATAAACTACGGCTCTGGATAGGGGAAGGGTGGCTTGGGAGCGGTCCTGTTCAGCAGTCAGAGGTGTCCCCATGGTCCCACCGTCGCTAGTAGCTGAAAGAATCGCAGTCCTGGCTTACTGAGCAACTTTGCGCAGTTTCCCTGATTGGCACCTTCTCTGGGATTGTCAATAGTATGTCAGATGAATCGTAATTCCTGCGTCTCCAGCTGAATTTAGAACCCGACCCCCACGTCAGAGAGAGCTGTCCAAAGTCCAGATGACTGGCGCGGATGTCGTTGCCATCTTAGGTCACTAGAGGGCACTGCCGGCTCTCTTTTCCCTCAACACCGGTCCCATAGCCTGGTAACCTGCCTGAAGCCTCCGGAGACAGCTCTCCATCCTCGGATGGCGCCGGGAGACCCGCTGCCTCTCAGAGCCTCTCAGTCTTATTGTAAATCGCGGGACAGAGGCTCTTCCAGGACCCAAGGGCTATGTCGTCGACTGTCAGGTGTTGAGGGGGACGCAGAGGCCTGGACAGAGGAGGCTATGTGGACCCATGTCAAACAGGCTTACATGGGGGCTCTGTCGGGAGGGGTCTCCACGGGGCAACAATGGGGTGGGATGTTCCCATGAGCAAAGCTGTGCCTGTGACCTTTCCAGCGTCCCCCAAGCCTCCCTGCAGCCCTCTTTATCCTCTGAGGACAGTCCCATCTCTTCGGTTTTCTTTTGTGGTCAACTTGATTTTTTTTTCTCTCATAACACGTAATATTTTAAAATTTATTATTAAAGTTTTGTAAAATATCATTAACACAAAAAAGCCCTCCAAAACCCCAAATCTCTAACAGATTTCCATTTGTAGCTAGTGGCCAATTTAATTGAAGCAATAATTGATACAAACCATTCGAAGGCATGAAATAGTTTGACAGATAGAATTTTTGGTAATAAAAGTGGGGAAGGCGGGGGGGGGGCAGGGAGAGAAAGACATTGACATTTATTAATTGCCCCTGTGCCAGGACTTGTAAGTACCCTGTCTCAGGCTTTCCCAAACACACCCATCTGTATACACATCAATTTCTAATCCACATGAATTTAAACACATGTAAATAAAAATGTTCCTATGTCTACCACCTCAAATCATCTTGTCCGTCGCACTTTGGGAAACTCCTTAATTTTCTGGCAATGCTAAGAGTTGGAAAAAATTATCTTCCTTTAAACAAAGGTGAAACATAGGCTCAGAGGAGTTAAGCAACCTTCCCGAGGTCACACAGCTAATAAATGGGTAAGCAGGGCTTTAGGTAAGTTCTTTGACATTGGCTTTTACCTGAAGAGTGGTGGTGGTGTACATCCTCACACCCTCACTTGGCCTGGGGTCCCGGATGCTTCAGGATGCCCCTGCTCTGCTGATGGGCATATGCTAACCCCTTCCCCACCAGGGAAGCCACCAGCTTACCCGGGCCAGGCTGACTCCAGCAGGGACCTTGTAGGGTACATACTTCCTGTAGATATGGCCCACCCTGGAGCAGGGGATGTCCTCCATGCGGCCCCCACACATCCACACCTGCAGGATGAGAAGGGAGAGAGATGATATTTCTGCCTCCAATTCGCTATCCCTTCCTTGGTGCATTTACTGAAAGCATAAGCTTGTGCTGTCTACTAAAGCCCTGTTCACAGAACTAGGGATGGAGGAAAACACAGTAATAACAACAGTAGCAAAAATAGCTGACAGCATCGGATGCTTACTCATTGCCAAACACTATGCTCTGAGCTTCACATGCACAGCTGCAGGTAAGCCTCGTCAGAACACCTATAAAGTAAGTAGTGACAGAGCTCCACTTTATAGAGGAAGAAAATGAGGCTCAGAGAAGCTAGGACGCTAGTCTATGGTCACAGGGCTAGTAAGTGGTGGAACCAGAATTTAAACCCAGATTTAAATTCTGGGCTCTAAACGAACTCTGAGCTCTAAACAACTGACGATGCTTGGAGTGCCGTGTTGATTAGAATTGTAAGGCGGCCCTGGGGGCTCAGTGGGAAAGGCTAGGCGATCGCTTAGTGATGTCTGCCACAGGTGAGAGGGGACAACGTGAAACGCAGGCTCTGCATATTGACTGAATGTAGCATTAGATTCTGGAGTTTCCTCCTGGATCGGTAAGCCTCTCCTTGCTGGGTCACCCTGAGCAAGGCTCCCTGTGCTGCCTTTCCTGCAATCTGGCTGGCTAAGCCATGCAGCTGGGGATGGCTGCAGTGAGGGACCCTGTTTCTCCTTATGTCTCCCTCCATGTCTGGCATCACAAAGAGCTCCTGAGTTTGACTTTGCACTGGGTGGAGAGCAATTTGGGGATTCTTATTAAGTACAATGAATGCTGACTCACACCCACCGAGAGGCCCAGCCTAAAAAGACCCTCCTCAGCAGTCCTGGGTTCAAATCCTGCCCCATCCGCTTACCAGCTTTGTGACTGATCAAGGTACTTAACATCTCTGAGGCTCAGGTTCCTCACCTGTAAAGGATTAAATGAGGCAGCCCTAAGGATGTACAGTGCTTAGCACAAGGCTTGGCACACAGTTAAAGCAGTTACATGCCACAGTGATTAACTCATACATTTGACTAATACTTAGGGAGTAGCTGCTACATGCCAAACATTGTGCTGGGCACATACAGTGGTGAATAAGCCAAAGCTCCTGCTCTCAGGGAGGGCGGAGTGTGGTGGCCAGCCTCCAAGATGGCCCCCCAATGACCCTCGCCTCCTGGTATTTGCCCCCTTACGCCGTTCCCTCCCAGATGAGTCCCCTGAGGACTGACCTGTGTAACCAATAGGACAAGGCAGAAATGATAAGGCCTCCACTTTACTCCCTGGGATCACTTGCTTTGGGGCAGCCAGCTGCCATGTTGTGAGGACACTCAAGCAGCCCTGTGGAGAGGTCCAGTGGTGAGGAGCTGAGGCCTGCTGCTAATAGTGTGGGCTTGCCAGCCACGTGAGTGAGCCATCTTAGACGCAGACTCTCCAGCCCCAGTCAAGCCTTCAGATGACGGCAGCCCTGGCGGATGCCCTGACTACAACCTCATGACAGACCCGGGCATAATTCTCCTGCTAAGCTCCTCCCAAATCCGACCCACCCAGACTTTGAGATGATAGCTGTTTCTCACTGTTTTAAGATGCTGTATTTTGGGGTAATTTTTTTCCTGCAGCAGTAGGTAAACTAACACAGGGAGACAGTTTCAGATGGTGATGTGTGCTATGAGGAAGCCAAAGCGAGGTCCCTGGATAGACTCTGTATGGATGAGTGGGCTGCAATGTCACCCGCACCTGTCAGGGAAAGCCTCACTTAGAAGGGAATATTTGAGGCGAGACTTAAATGATGAGGAGGTAAAAGTAACATAAAGAGCTGAGGGGTGAGAGAACAGGTGGGGAGAAGAGCAAGTGCAAAGGCCCCGGGGTAGGGCCAGGCTTGGCATAATCACTGAACAAAGCAAGCCAGAGTGGCCCAGAGGAGAGGGAGAAGAGATGGGAGGGGAGGTCAGAGAGGTGGGCGGGAACAGTCATAAGGGTCTCACAGGGCAGATCTTCACCGAAAACCTTTGGTGAGGGAGACAACATAATCCAATTTCTATTTTACACAGATGACTCTGCCTGTGGACTGTAGAATGGCCGGCTGGGTGCAGGCTTTGGGGAGGGAAGGCCTGGGAGACTGGCAGATACGAGGCAGTCATGGCTTCGGCTGGTGGTTCATGGCATGGGTCATGGTTTGTGGGGGCTCTGGTGATGGTGGGACGCAGCTGGATACATGAAAGTATTATTAATCTTGTTACCATATGTCCTCACTTGTGAAATGAGGAGTAGGAGTGGGAACATCTACAATGCCAATTCTGTGCAAAAGAGCCTTTTTCAGCTTGAACTGCTCAGTGGGATATTAGGGATTTGTTTAATGTCTTCATTAATTCAGGGGCTCTAGAAGAGCCACTTCATGCACCTGGGGGTCCTCAGTCCCCCAGGATCTCCTGCCAGCAGCTCTTTCCATCCTACCCCATGTGTACTCTGTCCTGAGCTTCCCGCAAGGGGATGTGCATGTATGGGGCTGCAATTAGTGGAAGTGCTGCCTGGAGAAATGCAATTATATTCTGATCTTGGGGGAGAAAAAAAAAATCAAGCAAGTCAATAGAACAGAACATTGGTCTCAAGATAATGGGCTCCTGATGGTAGATTAATGTCAAGGCCAAGCCAAGAAGTTTATTTTCAAAGCAGGAGATATTGATCAGGCGCCAGGATCCCATAACAATAACTCTTCTTTTATACAAAGTGATTGATGTGGAAGTGATGCTTTTGTCTGGCGGATATTGCCCAGGACGCTGCTGGGCTGCCCCTGCTTTTTGGGAGGTGGAGCGGTGCTGAGCAGGTTGGGGACACCTTACCCCGCTCTATTTTTGAATGTCTCTTGGGCAGTTGGCTAGGCTGGCGTCCAGCTCTCAAGTCCATATTAAACTCGCATTAGCTAACGAGGATGCGCCTCTAGCTCTGCCTGGCAAGGAACTTTCCTTAATGCAGACAGATGATCAATTTCCAAATCCTTCTCTTTGCCGTGACCTCAGGTTTCTTTGGTCCTGACCACGATGGCCATCAGCCTGAAGTTTCCTGAGGGACCAAGGTGACCTTGAACTGCTGAGAGCTTTGAAGCATCCAAAACGCTCTCTGATTCCTGGGCTGTCTGGAACCCAGGGGAGTTCTGGCTTTGGATGATGGGTTTACTCCATGGCATCCCTGCCCTGCACATGATTCACTGACGGCTGACTCAGAATGTGAACTGCCTTCAGAGAGACAGACACCTGTTCCGCTAAAGCTGTTGCCAGCTCCTGAGTCCCTTGGCAGCCCCTGAGCAGCCTGAGGAGGGCCCAGCGTGGGGCACACCCCTTTTCAGAACTCCTTCTGCGACCCAGAATGCATCTTACACAGCAGTCAGCACCTCCCATGGTGTTCACTGGTTAGCTGGCAGGATCCCAAGTCTGGAGGGGGCGCTCCTTGCAGGGACATAAAAGCTGGAGGCAGAGAATGGTGTCATGGACTTTCCCTGGGCTGGGGAGCCGGTCAGAGCTGGTCCTGGATCCCAGGTCCTGTGGTTCTCCTCATGGCCCAGGTCCCCTACCTGTGCACCTTTGGGGCCCTCCCCCACCTCCTTCACAGCTGAGGCAGCAGCCACTCAACCATGGCATGGGGGTGACGAGTACACACCGCTCTCCAGTCCCCACGCCACCTCATGCAGCTGTGTGACCTCATGCAAGGCATTCACCTGGGGAGCCGCCCTCTTCTCATCTGTGACCTGGGGATGACAGTCACTGCTGCCTTGCAAGCTGCTGAGGTGGCAGAAGACAGCCTGTGAAAAGCGTTTAGCTTGATGCCTGGTCATAGCAACCCTGATTAATGTTCATCTATTTCTACTTGCAAAAGGATGAGAAATGCCACCACCTTGAAATTATACAGTGTTTGTCCCTTGGCCCAACCCCATCATGTTTTTTTATCCTATGGCCCAATTTCCCAAATGCAGAAACTGAGGCTCAGAGAGAGGAGGAAGTGTTTCTAACTGACTTGCTGGAGGCACCTGCAATTGACCAGGAGAATGACAGGAGCAAGTGAGGTAGGGCCAAGTCATGGGGCGCTGCTTGGGGCCCGGCCCAAGAGCGTTCTCCTCTCCCCCAAGGACCACACCAGCAGAAGAGTCCAGCTGAAGGCAGAGACAGGGGTGCCACAGTGCTGGCAGGAGACACGTTATTTGGCTGGGGACAAACACAGGCCACTGAGATAACATTTTGGCAGTCCCTCTCTGCATTCAGCTTTCTTGCCTCCCTCCCTGTCCTGCCTCGTCCCAGCCCCCACCCCATCCCCACCTGGCTCTGGGGGCCTTGTTCCACCATAAGGGGTTTTCACATTCCCTGTCAGCTCAGTTCTCGGTGCCTTCCCCACCCCGCAGAACAGTCTTCTCACGGGAAGCACCCTGCCACCAGACAAGTACATCTAATTGTAAAAGCTTGCTCCCATTCATTTTCATTGCTGCTTTGATTTATTTTATTAGCAACCTTCTTTTGTGTGATGACAGGCTTCATTACAGTGTCTATAAAAGACAATTACTTGCTCTTATCTCCTAAACTGAGGAGGAAAGAGACGAGTAGTGATGTACATCAGGAAAACACAATGGGACCCGGAGAGAGCGTGGCGGAAGGGCCGGTCCCAAGGAAGAAAACATGGGTGGCCAGGGGCTGGGGTGAAACCTCTCTGTGTCAAGAAAATGGCTGCCTGGAAACCAGCCAGGGATGGGACGGTCATCCTCCCTGCCCACGGCTGCCAGGGAGAAGACAGCAGCCAGCCACGTCTTCTGCTGTTGGTATTTTGGCTGAGGACCCCTCTGGAGTTCAAACCCTATTCAGTTGCACTTTGGGGAAATAATATGATAATAATTGCCACTGATTATTCCACATTATCTGTGTGCTTAGGAGGAACACAGGGTAGCAGTTATGAGCTCGGTTCTGGAATTAGACGGAACGGAGGTCCAATCCAAGCTCCTAAGCAAGTTTTGTGAATCTGAAGGCCTCAGTTTCCTCGTCTGCAAAATGGGATGAATTATTGTACCTACTTCTTAGGGTTGTGATGGGGCTGAAATGAGGTAATTCTGAAGCACAGAGGACTGGGAGCAATCCGTATGGTGTTACCTGGACACACGGCAGCTGTCATTACTATGTGTGCCACACAGTTCCCCTCAGAAAAGGAATGGCGTTAGGTTCATGGCCTCCGGAAGTTCCTATTATTATGAATATGTTAGTTTGTTTTGAACAAGATTAATTAATATAAATTAATCTAAATTAATATATTATTTTGTATAATATGGTTTAAATCATATGTGTACCTAACTTAATAAATTAGTATTTGACTATTTCAACAATACCTTTAGGTGTTTAGTCAACTTGGGCAAAATATGGGGGCGGTTGCCTTACATTAGGGTTTTTTTTTTCTTTAAGAAATGAGTTTAATAAAGTTGTAGGTTTTGACTCGTATTTGGAAATGGAGCACTCTCACAACCACCCAGGGAGGGAGGCGCTATCCTGCTGTTTCATGTGAGGAAACCGAGGCCCAGGAGGGCACGTGCCTTCCCCAGGGCTCCTCGGCTCACAAACGGCAGAGCCCAGCGTGGAATCTGAGCTGGGCCCCAAGAACCAGGCAGATCTGAGGCCTCCAGGGAGACCGCAACTTCCTGGCTTAGTCTTTCTAAAGCCTGGCCCTGACCCTATCGTGGTCCTCCATAAAGAATGCCATCAGCACTTGCATTGCCTGCAGAACGAGGGGGCTCATCCTTGGCTTGCAATAAAGGTCCTCTGTCACCTGTTTCGATTACCCCGACCCTCTCCACAGCCCATGGACTCCATGTGTGGCTGCTGCTGAGAACCAGTTGCAATGCACTCACTTTTCTGTTCCATTGGGCACATGCGCTTTTCTCTCCATGAACAATGCAGCCCATTCATTCATTCATTCATTCACACATAGCCTCACCGTGGGTCAGCCTTGCTCTAAAATCCTCTTGGAAAAAAATGGAATAGAAACTGGCTGCCCCGGGTAGACCTATGAGCCCATGATACACAGCCTTAAAAGCTGGGTAAGGTGTCAGGACCTGCTGGCCAACCTACCCATTTACTCTGTCCTTCCACACTCAAGCCCGAGAATCCTCTCCATACAGGACTCCACCTATTCATTCAGCCATGGTTTTCAATGTAGGGTGAGCATCAGAATAACCTAGAGAGCTTGTTAAAACACAAGACCACTGGATCCTACCCCCAGAGTGTCTGACTCAGTGGGTCTACAGTGGGGCCTGAGACTTTGCATTTCTAACCAGTTCCCACGCGCTGCTGACACAGCTGGTCTGGGGGCCACACTTTGAGAACCAGTGCATACTGGAATAGTGACAGAGGATAATGGTGCCTGCCAGCCACACTGTGTCTCCAGACACCCCTGTGAGTTTGGGGTTATTAGTCCCCTTGTAGATGAGATCAAGGTTCAGCAGAAAGGACAGGTGAGATGTCCAAGGTCTCACTGAGACTTCATTCCAGAGCTGGGCCTGGTGCCAAGTTCTTTGGCCTCTGTCTTGCCAGCTTCGAAGCTCTTTCCACGCCTGTCTTCCTGCAGCTGCAGTCTGATCACATCAATCACAATACCACCACCATTCACAGCTACCATTTATCCATCATCTATTATGGAGCAGGTACTGAGCTAAGGTTTCACAGTTTAACTAATACCATGCTCACACCCACGCTATGTAGAGAGGAATTATTCTATCCCCATTGTACAGATGAAGAAATTAAGTCCAGAGAGGTTAAGTCACTTTCCCAAGGTCACACAATAACTAGTTAATGGAGCCGGCACCAGGACCCAGGTGGGCTTATTCTGAGGCATGGAATCCTGTGCTGTTCAGTCTTACATGAGGGTTCTCATGAGGACAGCTACCACTTACTAAGTACCTCCTCTTCGCCTGGGTCCAGGACAAATACATTTTATCCCACTTAGTTCTAACAACAAACCTTCGAAGAGGTTATTATCTCCATTTCTTAGTGATGAAGGACTGAGGCACGAAGAGACAGGCGCGTGCTAGTTAGGGAGTGATGTAGGACTGGCGACCCTCGGGCCTTTGAGCCATCTTCTTGGAGGAATGGTGGCAGAGGCAGGCTCCCACGGACAGAGACGCTCATAGAATTTCAAATGGCTTGTTGAGAGTCACCAGGAGAATGCCTTCCCTGTTCCCGGCAGACGACTCTTGGGAAGTCTGGGCATATGTGGCTGGGAGCAAAATGCTGTATGCAGCGGAGCGTGTTCCCAGCATCCTTGGATGACCTAGTGAAGGAAGGCTCACCAGGTTCCCGGCAGCCACACTGCATCTGGTCTGAGCCTGAGGGAGCTGGGAGGGGCAGTGGAAGCGAAGGGAAGGTGCTATGCAGGTGCTTGGATGATGGCCCTGGATGGCCCTCTGCCCCTTGGGCTGGTCTTTGGGAATCATTTCTCCCTCCTGTGTGGCAACTTAACCCCCTTCAGTGCTGGTCCAGACATCTCAGGTCTACCTGTAACAGTGGTCTCTCTCTAGGCAGGGCCCGCCTTTTCTCCACCCCTCCCACCGGGTGGAAAGAGATGAGCCCTGGGCTTAGCGTCAGGACACCTAGGATTTAGTCCTGGCTCTGCCCCCTTCTAGCTGAGAGACCCTGGTCCTGTCACCTAACCACTTAGGGCATCAGATCACGTCAGATTCTTGATCAGATTCTGGGGTGTCCCACCTTCTTTTCACACACCCGATTTCACTGAATCCTGAAGATGCTGTGAGTTTTACAAAAGAAAATCTGAGAGTTTTCTTCTAAAAAATCTTCCCAAGGCAGTCTGTGTCAAACAACGCAAACCCCACTTGCCCTGAGGCCTCCTGCGTCTACTCGGATGTGACGGGCCTCCCTCTCAGATGAAACATGGCTGTCTCTCGTCCCCTCACATGGCTTTCCATCAGTATCTTGCTCTCACAAGCACGCAGCACGGCGCCCTCCGGCCATCTCCATCTGTCCGAGGGCGGTGGCCCACACCTCTGCCTTCTGGAGCCAACCCTGCAGACGCGCACTCAGGGGGCTCAGTCTCTCCCTAGACGCCCTTTTCTGTAAGCCTGCCTTGCTGGGAATCTTAGCCCTAAACCTGCAAATGGCCTGAACTGTTGGGATCCACACGGGGAGGGGGTAGGCCTGGAGAGCCGAAAAACTAACATTTCCCCTTCTTCTTGGTTAACAAATAATCTTAATTTTTTTTTTATTATAGAAATGATAGGTACTTACGATGAACACATTCAATGTTATAGAAACCCACTAGTAGAAAGGGGCAGCCATATATTGTGGTTAGCCTAGCCTACCTTAAACGTGCTCAGAACACTGACTTTACCCTGTAGTTGGACTAAATCACCTACCACAAAGAATGCCCTGTAGAGTGTCTGCAGTTTACCCTTGCAATTGCGTGGCTGCCTGGGAACGGTGGCTCGCTGCCACTGCCCAGCATCACGGGAGAGTATCGGACGGCATATCAGGCCCGGGGAAAGGTCAACATTCAGAATTAAGTACGGTTTCTACTGAATGCTAATTGCGTTCGCACCATCTTAAAAGTTGAGCCATTGTTAAGTCACCGTCTGAATAATATTCTATTGTTGGGGTGTGCTCTAACTTATTGATTCCCGAAGGACATACATTTGGGTCATTTTCAATCATCCCCTATTATAAATAATGCTTCAATAAATAGCTTCTACCTAAATCTTTGCTTGTTTACATGGCTGTCTCTTGAATAAACTCCTGGGTATGGAATTTTGGGTCAAAGAATGTGCTTGCTGAGAAATGTAACAGATTTGGCCAAACCTCTATAACAAAAGAGATACCACTTACATTGCCCAGAGCTCACGTCTTCCTTATACCAGCTCAGCCATGTCCTGTGGATACTTCTTCTGTTGGATCTCAGAGTTAAAGGTATCCTAACCTGGCCTCCTGGGGACACTGTGCAGTCCCCTTTCTGCTCCCTTCCCATGCCACCTCTAAACTACTCTTGCACCTGTGCAAGTCAAAGGGCTTTCCCCAGGGCATCTTATTAGATCCTACCTCATGGGGTACAAAGGAAAAATACATCAACACCATCTGGGATGTGAGGGCCTAAGAGGTCAAGCGACTGGTCCAGGGTCCCCAGATGGCTGGAGAGCAGAGATGAGAGGCCAGCGCCCTGCCTTCTCACCGGGTGCCTTTCCCAACACACCACCAGTACCCAGGGATGGTGATGGAAGTCTGGGAAGAGCACGGTGAAGGAAGTCTTATCGGACAGGAATTAATGTTACTAACAGTTATTTAAAATACCTATTATGGGCCAGACACTGGGGTATAGAGATGGAACAAGACCTGCTCCTTGCCTCGAGGGGGCTCAGTGTCCAGTGGGAAAGGCAGACCAGCCCTTGGGTCATGTCAACTTGCGGTATTCAAAGCCACGCTGGCAATGATGCTGGTGTGACCCTTAATCAGTACAGGGAGCACAGGTAAGGCTGAGAGGATGCCATTTCTATCAGCTGAGCTCAGAAAAATGAGTGTGGGTTGGCCAGACTAAGGAAAGGCATTTCAGGAAGAGTGAAAAGTTGGAGCCTCCAAAGATGGCCTACCATGTGAGCCTGGGCCTCGTGAACAGTTCTGTATGGCCGGGCGAAGTGGACATCTATGGGTAACCTGCTCCCTATCCATGCCCATTTCTGGATATAGTGACTAGACTTTCCTTTGGGGAACTAGCCCATGCCCATCTTCCTGGTTCCAGGATGAGCATGTGACTGCAGCTGACCACTGAGAATGTTGCTCAGGGATAGGGCAAGGGACCAGCAGGTCAATGAGATTCAACTTGGGGACTTCTACAGGAATGATGGGAGACAGAGACTCTCTTTCCAATGGGCAGCTGGGTATTTCTGCAGAGAGAAAGTCTGCCTGAGCAGGAGGCCAACCCACATGAAAGCAGAGCCACGGGACTGAGAGAGATGGAGAATGGATGAAATGGGTTAGTCACTGGGTCCAGCCAGGCCTGGAGGGCCTACCCTGGCATTTCTGTTGTGTGGGCCAATCAATTCTGAGTTTTCACTTAAATCAGGGTGACTAGGATTTTGGTCACCTGTAACCAAGAGTCCAGGCTGATGCAATGGGATAAGAGGGCAAGGGGAAGGGTGGAGACGAGCAGGTGTCAGCTCATGGAGGTAGGTGCAGGCCAGGTATGGAGTTAAGCCACCAGAACTGGGAAGGCTCTAATCATCAAGCAGGGGAACTCTGGTAGTGTGACTGCGTTTTGGAACAAAATCTATGCTGGCTAAGAGAGAGAGAATGAGAAAGAGGGGGAAAAAAAGAGTCAGTGACTCTTCTGGAAATTTCAGTGTCTTTAGAACATCTTTTCTGGGGTTTTCTCATCAGGATAGATGGCCTAGTCTGGAATTGGAGCCAAATTATTAATCCATCGGTCCTGATGGCACGTATCAATTTATCTTAATTTCTGAAAATACACAGCCTTTCAGACAGTGTCTTTTCTCTGTCACTAAGAAGAAAAGGGATCTTAGCAGAGATAAATCAGAGGGAACTTGGCCCTTCGTAAATGCCCTGCTCTGGCTGAAATAGAACACCTGGTGTTTCAGGGAGGCGTCACCAGCAGATGAATGGGCTCTCCTGTCCCCTCGGCGCTGTGGCATGCTGTCCAGGAAAGCCTGGGAGACAATGCACTGGCAGATGGGCTGTCACGGGCTCCAGGAACTTACTCTCTTAAAGCCAGAAGAGAGAAAGCTAAGGGAGACCCTTCCAGACCCAGAGCCTCTTCATTATACTGCCTCCTTTCCCCTCGAGAGTGAGGGATGTAATTGGATCAGGTGGAAATAGGAGCCAGTCTCCTTCTCCCTCCCAGATGAGAGATTTCTAAGATGGCTTCATTACCAAGTCTTTTGTAAGTAAACTGTGGAGAAAAATGCTATTTGTGGGGCCGTAATTGCCTGATGAGCATCATTAGATGGGTCTTTGAAATACGCAGAGTGAAATCATTTTGGGTTTAGGAATTCTTTTGTGCAAATCCTTCTCCATTCACTATTCTCAAACGAGTTTCTGAAGGAGGGCTTCTTGACCAGAGACTGGTTCCGGCCAGCGACACACTTGCTCTGCATATTCAACCAACAAATATTTATTAAGTGTCTTCTCTGGGTCAGACAGTCCTTCCGGTACTTATGATACAGCAGTAAGTGAAACACACAAAGATCCCTACCTTAATGAAGTTTACATTCTGGTAAGAACTCAGAACATAGGTGCCCATTTCTGGGAACAAACTTGGCAGAAAACTTCATAAATCAAGTTTGTCTAATTGATGATAGAGGAACTGCAAAGTAAAAACTCTTCTGATTCCTTATGTGTGATTTCAGTGTACCCATAACAATGTGACACTTGGAAAAAAACAGATTGCATGGGCTAGGGATGCTAAATAAATGACATATATGCCATCACTTTCCAAACCTGCACCCATGGCAGACATCACTAATCAATCACCACCCTTTTTCTGATAAGCTTGGATGCAACCTCAGAATACATATCAACACAAAACTGGGGCAGCCCCTACCAATGGATCAGAGTTGGCTGGGAGAGAAAATCTATTTGCTGTTTTTGACTTAGGCTGTTATTCATTCACTTCACTGAGCAGCTGCAGAATATTCCAGTAAATTAAGAATAACACCAGGAAGGGACAATCACCGAGAAGATAAGGTGAGAGATTGCAGCTATTTTCTCAGGCTAGTTTTCCTCTCAAGCGTTCTTCTCTCACATCGCTCCTGAGGTTTACAAACACGATGAGTCAGCACAGGCTTTGCAGTCTGGCAGACCTGGGTTCAGGTCCCGGTTCTGTTACTTCTAACTGTGTGGGACTTTGGTTGGAGCCCCACCTGCCTCCCTGTGAAATGGGTATAACAATGACACCACCCTCCTAGGGTTGTTGTGCAGATTAAATAAGCCAACAGGGTACTGCTGGCTCTGCTCGGGGCTGAAATCCAGCTGTGACACACCAGCACGGATGCACATCTGTGAACAGCTGGCATCGCTCTGACTGGTTGGTGCTTGTGTCATCAGAGTTGTTAAATGTTTTGAATATCACCCCTGGACGTTAATATTAGTTTTATTTAGGGGGCCGGTCCCCTTATGGGAGACAACTTCAGAACTCTGGAGGCAAAACAGAGGCTGCTTTTTACACCAAAATAATGTTTCAATAGAATTCTGGGTTGTTTTCTTGCTAATCAAAAATTCATGTTCCCAGTTCTGAACTGCTCAACCAGTACAGAAAGACAGTAAGGATGTGGATAATAAAAATAATCTTTTAAGATACTTATTAAGAAGCACCTAACAAGCATAGTCTCGTTTAATCCTCGCAATAACCCCGTGAGGATTAAAGTATCACTAAATCCACTCTGTGGAAGGAGAAATTGAGTCTCAGCGAGGTGAGGATTCCTCGTCTAAGGTCACACAGCTGGTAGGAAGTGGCAGAACTAGGACCCGACTTAGGCAATCTGACTCCAGCGCTGAAGTTCTTACTTGCTGTGTGTGACAATGGTCCTTCGCATTAAAAGCTGATGCCTGACTCAGAGTTGTGTTTTCACAGGGCCTGGCCCAGTGATTGTGCCACTGGCCATCCCTTGTGTACGTGGGTATAAGGGTAGGTGGGTGGAAATACCTTACCAGAGGTTCTGGGGATGTGACAAGCAAGCCCTGGCTGACCACAAAGGCCCAGGACAGGCTAACCTTCCCCTCAGAGGGACCTGTTCTTCCTCTGAGGTCAAGACAGACTCCCACAAATAAAGGGAGAATATGCCTTCTTTACCATAAGGGCCCAGGGGCTGCAGAACCCTGAGGCCTCCAGCCTTTCCAGGCTCAGACAGACACTAGGCAGGTGGCCTGCCAGGACAGGTGCCGAGGAGAAGGGGGCTTCCGGAGAGCTGGCTCACCTTGAATGAGATTTCATACTGCTCCCCTCCCCAGATCTCCAGGCCTGGGTCGTACCCGCCCAGCTCCCAGAACCACTTCCGATCCACAGCAAACAGTCCACCAGCCATCACGGGAGACCTGTCAGGGGAGAAGAGCGAGGTGTGAAGACGCGGGCCTGGCGGCCACGTGCTCCCAGTGCCCTCTGACACTGCTGTACCCCGGATGGTGTTCCTCGCTGCTCCGAGAACTCAGCCCACAGCAGGGAGTCCAAGGACCCTCTGAGTGAGGGCGCAGGGTTTATTCTTCCTTGCCTACATGTCCATTCATAAATGCTACATTTTAACCAACTGGACCCAAAGTTCCTTTCCATGGTTTACACCAAAGAATACTTGTGAAATAAATCATAGTACTTTCTCCCTGTGGGGCTCATAGCAGTATCGTGTGTGTGTGTGTGTGTGTGTGTGTGTGTGTGTGTGTGTGTGTGTGTGTATCCTCAGTCCTCCCACTAGTTAAATGGCCCAAATCAGGTCTTTCCAAGACTGCCTATCCTATAGAATGTCTTGGAGAGATGAAAAAAACATTTGGTTTCCTGGGCCTTACCCCAGAACCACGAGACAATCTCTAGGGGATGGAGCGGAGGAAACTGCTTTCGGACATGCTCCTTGCAGGGTTTGTACTCAGTCAGCACAGACATTCATCTGCTGAGAGTTTACAGGAGACAGAGTTTCTGATCTTTCAGTTAAACAGGGATAAGATTCACTCCGCTCATTCATTCTCTCTTTAGTTCATTCACTGAGTGCCAGCTGGGAAGCAGGTGCTGGGTGCTGGTAGAATATGGAGGTGACTCAGGGTTGGACTGGGACTTCAGGAGATACCAGCGTGGTGGGGCAGCCACCCCAAGACAGAAGGGTCCAGAGGCAGGTGGTGTGTACAGGAGTGTGAAAGGAGGGAGCGTCTGCTTCTAGGTTTTGGGGGTGAGGAGGGAGGCTGGGGCAAAAGTCAAGGAAGCGTGTTCAGAGGGGTGGCATTCGAGGTGGGTTTGGACAAGTGGAGACTGGGGGTAGGGAAAGGCACGCAGGAGGAGAAAACACAAAAGGAAAGACACAGATGATAAATTATGGGGTGCCATGGGGAACAGGAAGTCATCATGGCATCGTGCCAAGTCCAAGGGGGACGCGTGCTGCGACCTGCCCAAATCCCTCGAGGCTCCTCACTCAGGGTCAGCACCTAAAAAGGCCACAGGTAGCTGGTACGTGAAAATCTCTCGGAGTGGCCGTATCCTCATCTGGCTCCGCTGGAAAACTCCAAACCTTCAAATCAAAGCACGTTCCAGCAGCAACCTCCACGTCCCCTCCTGGCTTTGGGAGCTGCAAGCTCATGGAACATGCATGCCAAGATTCCTGTAGCAGCTGAGCGCTGACAGCATAGGAGGGACTCCTTTAAAACGGGATCCCGCGCCCAGCTACCGGGGGCTTGAATACGCCAGGTGCTGCACTGAACTACTTTATTAATAAAACGACTTCACTCCTCACGCTGACCTCACGAAGCAGGCCTCAGGATTACAGCCCCATTTTACGCATGTAGAAACCAGAGTACAGACAGGTGACTCGCTCGAGGCTTTACAGCTACTAAGCAGGTTTTGACTCTCTAATCAATGCCACAGCCCACACTCCTGGTCAGGAAGGGACAATCAAGAAGTAGGTAACAATGAAAAGGACAGGGGATCAGCAATGGGAAAACCCTCACTGTGACCTCAGCTCTCCTTCCCTGCGGTGTGACCTAAGCAAAGGGTTTAGCCACCAAGACCCGTGCTGCCCACTACAGCTGCCACTGGCCACGTGTGGCTACTGAACACTGGAATCGTGGCTAGTCTGGGTTGAGACGTCTAGGAAGTGTAAGCTATACCCCGGATTTCTGAGACTTAGTATGAAGTCCAGAATAGAAAAGATCTCATTAATAATTTCAAAGTGTTGGTTACATGCTAAAATGAGAACATCTTAGATATACTGGGTTAAGTAAAATATGTTAAAAAACGAATTTTACCTGCTTCTCTTTACCTTTTTTTAAATGGGGTGACGAGGAAATGTAAAAGTACGTATGTGGCTCGCATCGTGTTTCTGCTGGATGGTGCTGATTTAATGTCTTCGAGCCTGTTTCCTGCCTACACATCTGATGTATAGGTGTACTTCCTAGCTTACCTTGCTAGTATATTTCTGGACCCAGGATTATAAGAAAATAAGGTGTCATTAGTTATCAACACTCCTTTGTCTGCCGAAGGTTTCGGGCTTGGTTTTCTGGCTGGAGCCTTACATACACTGTTCGGAGGGGCAGAGTGTTTCTGACTTGATGCTTCATGAGAAATCAAACCCAAGACTCGGCACACGAAGACAAGCCTGGGTGGAAGGCTGGGCAGGGGCCGAGGAGATGCCTTCTTAGGGGTTACCTCCCAACACACAGGCTACTTTGGAAGCTTGAGGACTTGCCTCCAGAGGGAGGCCTCTCCTCTAGCGGGGTCTATTTTCTACTGTGTTCAGCAACAATAATAACAACAATTCTGAGTGTCTAGTGCGTGCCACTCATTTTACTGACATTATCCCCGGCTCTCGCAAAGCCCTATTACTAGCCCCCATTTCAGATGGAGGAATGTGAAATTCAGAAACACTACATAATCTGTTCAAGGGCATGCAGCTGGTAAGTGGATGAGCTGTGATTCAAACCGGGGTCGGCTACCAAAGCCGAGTCTTTCAAACGTCATCCCCCACGCTGGGCCTGCAGATTGCCTGCTCACTGGCACCGCGGGGAGGTGTGCAGAGAAGGTCCAGGATTTCTCAAGTGGCCTCTCCCCTGGGTTCTGTCCAAGTACAATACAGAGGAGAGGCTTCTGGAAGGAATCAGAGGATGCGAAGGAGGGGGAGCCCCTGACGGAACACCCAGGCCAGTGGCTGTCAACCTTGCCACACATCAGCATTACCTGGGAGCTTCAGAAAACAATGCTGTCCAGACCCTACCCCCAGACGCTGGTGTAATTGGTCTGGGGGGTGGCCTGGGTGGATTTTTGTTTTGTTTTTTAAATAAACTCACTACGTGATGCCAATGGGCAGCCAGTGTTGAGAGCCATTGTCAGGGGCCTGGCAGCCAACCCCAGCACAACCCAGGTGAGGAGCCTGAGGCCCTGGGGGAAACTGGCCGGGCCTCTGCTACTGACCAATTGCATGACCTGAATTTACTCTCTCCTCCTCCTGAAATGAGGAGGATGGACAGGCCAGACCCACGCTATGTGCCTTTCAAATCTTAGGGCCTATGAGTCGGCTCATGGCAAAGGGTCAAACCATAAAGGGGGTTCTGGTCTTCCTGAAAATTCCATTTTCTGGAGCGGCCCAGCTTCTGCTACACGTCACCTTAGGCAAGTGTCATTTCCTCTCTGAACTGGACCAGGAAGGGCTCTAATTAGAGTGTTTGGCCATTTTGAGGGTATAGGCAGTCAGGAGAGGAACACGAGTGTCTGACCTGCTGAATGAGCACGGCGGCCCCACTCGCGCCCTCCACTCTCAGCTCAGGCTGCTCCATCGCCCGGCCACCTTCCGTTTCCTCGGAGCCCACCTGCTCCCACCTCTGAGCCTTTGCTGGGGTGCGCAGCATTAGGGGCTCCCTTCAGGAACCCTGGGTATGCAGTGTGCCCATGAAGATGGCTCAGCTGCCAAGAGCCCCCTTTTTCAGGTGGGAAGGGAGGGGCACAGAGAAGTGGGGGCCAAACTGTGGTTAGGCAGGTGAGGCAGACAGAATAATGCCCCCCCCCACCCAAAGAAGTCAATGTCCTAAATTCCGGAACCTGTGACTATGTTATCTTACACAGCAAAGGGGCTTCGCAAGTGTGATGAAGTTAAGGATCCTGAGGTGGGGAGATTACCCCGGTGGGCCCAATGTAAACCACAAGGGTCACTGTAAGTGAAAGAAGGGGGCAGGAGGGTCCGGGTGAGGAGGGGATGTGATGATGGAAGCAGAAGACAGGGAGAGGGAGAGATGGGGGCAGGGGGAAAGGTTGGGGGGCTCGGAGCTGCTATGCTGCTTGCTGGCTTTGAAGATGGAGGAAGGGGCCGAGAGCCAAAGAAAGCGGGCAGCCTCCAGGAGCTGGAAAAAGCAGGGGAACGGGTTCTCCTCTGGAGCGTCTGGAGGGGATGCGGCCCTGCCGACACTGAGGGTTTAGCCTAGCAAGGCTCATCTCAGACTTCTGACCTCCGGAGCCTTAAGGAAAAAAAACTTATGTTGTTTTAAGAAGCCAGTAAGTTTGTGCTAATTTATTACTGCAGCGATAATTAGGAAATGAATCCAGCAGGAGAGCCTGGACTTTGGCTTTGCACCCAAAGATCTTCTCGACATCTCCAGCAGGAGAGCCAGAGCGGCTCACGTGACAGCGCAGGGATGGCGGGCCCACTGTGCGAGAAAAGCCCCTTTCCAGTTTGGAGTACCAGAGAGGGACCGGGCTGTTTCTGGCTCAGCCACTCACTCACTGGGAACCCCGGGGGGACCCTGCCCCTCCTTGTCCTGAGACCTCAGTCTCCTCGCCTGGAAGGGACGGAGTCCATTACCTGTAGGTTCCCTCCAGCTTTGACATTCTAGGACAGCGGTTCTCAACCTTCCTAATGCCGCGACCCCTTAATACAGTTCCTCAAGTTGTGGTGTCCCCCAACCATAAAATTATTTTCATTGCTACTCTGTAACTGTAATTTTGCTAGTTATGAATCGCAATGTAAGTATCTTTTTGTTTTCTGATGGTCTTAGGCGACCCCTGTGAAAGGGTCGTTCGACCCCCAAAGGGGTTGCGACCCACAGGTTGAGAACCACTGTTCTAGGATGTTATAAGTCCAGTCCATACCCCCTCCCCAAACTTCTACCGTGGGACAAGCAGTGACTTCCCTATCACCTCCGAGACAGTGTAACAGAGTGATGGAAAAACTGGCTTCCGAGGCAGACAGACGGTGCGTGTACACCCGGCCCTTGCCACTTCACACTTGCTGTGTGACCTGGGCAAGTCGCTTAACCTCTTGGAACTGTGGTGTCCCCACTGGAAAACCTGGGTAATAATTTTAATAGCTGTTGTGGGGGTTAAGAAGGATCAGGGTGTAAGACGCCCAGCACAGTACCTGGCACTGAGCACCTGGGGAGGATGGAGATGATGGTGACGATGACCATTGGAGGCCACGCTGGGGGTGAGGGCATGAGTGGCTCTACCCACTCTCGGCTGGCAATCCCCGCAAACTGTGCAGAGTGGACAAGGAAGAGGTGACTAGCTTGGCGGTCCATGAGCTGGGAGGGGCTGTGCTTCTTGTTGGAGACATCTGCCCTGACCCCTATGCACTGGACTTTTGGGGGAGGTGGTAGCCCTAAGTTGTGTGTGTGTGGGGAGGGGTCACTGGGTCACCGCTGGGACCAGCCTGAATCGTTCATACTTACTCAAACGGGTCGCTGGGGTCAGCTTTCTGCAGCTCTGGAGGGATTGGGATCCTTTTATAGTACATCTCCCAGTCAAAGGCGCCCCGCATGGCATCCCCGGCCTGGGTCTCGTACCGAAAGTCGTCGTGGTCAATCACATCAATCATCGGGCACACGATGGTCTTTCGGTTCCGAGCAATGCGGTCTGAAGGAGCCAAGAGACACCCATTAGGGAGGAGGACGAGGAGCAGCTAACCACGACGGCCCTGTTCTGCAGCTTACTTGCACTTTTAATGTGTTCCCTGGGTGACTTCTCTGAACACTGGAGCTTGAGAATCCTGGAGAAGGAAGGGCGCAGGCTTTAAGCATGGGCTCCCATCCCAGTCCTGGTGCCTGTGACAGGGGCCCTGGGCCAGCTACATAACTGATGTCTCCAAGCTCCAGCGTTCTCCTCTAGAGGTGCCAGCGAGCTGTTGGGGCAGACGAGGGGTAAGTGGGCCCAGCTGGGTTGCCTGGTGGGTTGCCAGGAATCAAGCTCAAGACTTGGAATGGGGAGCCTGGTAGGGCCAGAGTAGGCCGGCAGTGGCCTAGAGCGCAAGTGTCATCAAGCTACCACATATATTTCTCTCAGGAGAGAAAACAGCATTTTTGCCCTTTTCTAAACTGTAGGACACGATCCATAGGTGGGTCATGAAATTGATTTTGTGTGTGTGTGAGTAATGAACCAAAAAATAATACTAAATATCAGGGTACATTCCCGGTGAGAGGTCCTGTTTCAGGAAACTTGTTTCAGTCATACCGTACATATGTGTGTGTGTGTGTGTGTGTGTGTGTGTGTGTGTGTGTGTGTGTGTGTGTCTGTGTGCAGGCGTCCGTGCGTGCGCACTGGATGGAGATGTCCAGTGTATTTTTAACTGGCCCATGGTCTAAAAAGTTTGAGAAATGCTATCATCAGTGTGTCCTCAAGAACGGATGCGGGGCTACCAGTGCCAGATGCACCCTGGGTGTGTTTAAATGTCCCCACGGCCGCCCCCATCCCAGGCCCACTGAATCAGAATCTCTGGGATCAGTCTTGTGCACAGGCTCCCCGGGGGGTCTTCACAAGGCTGAGGACACTTCTCCAGTGAAGGATCCAGAGAAGACCTCCCTTCTTGATTATTCATGGCCAGTCAGGGGATTTCACTTCCAGGGAGGGTCTGTGCTGAGGACACAGTGCTCTGCTGGACGCTGACTAACTGTGGGAGGTCTGAGGCCAAAGGGCGGCATCAGAGAGGCAGCATTCGGTGCTGTGTCACTTGGGGACAGAATGCCCAGGTTCGAACCCTGGTTTTGTCACCCACTAGCAGTATAACCTTGGGAGAGCTTATCTGATGCCTCTGAGCCATGGTTTCCTTGCCGACAGAATGGAGGAAGACAGCATCTATCTTGTGGGGGTCTCTGAAGGCCACGTGGGACGATGGCACCCAGGTGCTGAACACGCGACGAGCACGTCTGACATTCTGGCACCAGGGTTGCTGCAAGAGGCTCAGGAGCAGGAGTTGGAAGCCCAGTTTTCTCATTTGCAGGATGTGAGTAATAATGCCTGGCCTGCCTGCTCCACCATGTAACTGTCAGATTCAAATGGGAAGTAGCCTAAAAAACTAGGAGACTAGCAGAGCCTTGATGATGGTGATGGCGATGGCGATGGCGATGGTGATGGTGATGATGGGGGAGGAAATGATGATCGACAGTGGCTGTCCTTCAGGGGGCTGAATCCTTCTCAGGCCCAGAAATGGCTACTCTCCAAAGAAGGCAGAGTGAGCTATACACTGAGGTGTTAATGGTTTCAGAGACAAAGCCATGATGTGCTCTCTCTGCTGATCGTATCAGCAGGGCAGACTTTTAAATCTACAGCACTGGTTCACATTTCTATTGGAAAAAGAAAATAAAAGAGGGGAAATGCCTCTTCCATGTGTGTCTGTAGCTCATGAAAATTGCTCTCAGGCATTTCCATAGAAACAGAGTTCAGGGCTGTGTGGACGACCAGCTCTACTTCCTGTCCCACCACTCCACTCTCTGCAAGTCACTGAACGACCCACAAATGGCTTGTTCCTTCAGGTCTATAAATTAGATGATCTTTGGTGAGGCTTTTTTTCTTTTTTGTTCTCTGGCAGTAACAAGAGGCAGATGCAGACCTCTTGGTTTAACAAAGTCAACAGCTTACCAGAAAACCTGGGTTCTACCTTTTCCTAACCCAGTGGGGTTCTGGGCCCTGGGGTTCAGAAGCACAAAATCTAACACTAAAGTTCCACGCCGATCTGTGTTGGAACACAAAGTTGCTGGGTTATCCCATTTACCTGTGTGTCTTTTGCTTTCTGTCCTCACCCCTGAATGGTGGCTTACCCAGTGCTCCTCAAAGTGTGGTCCCTGGACCAGCAGCACTGGCATCACCTGGGAGCTGGTGAGAAATGCAGCTTCCCAGGCCCCTCCCTGGACCGCTGGAATCAGAAACTCTGGGGTGGGGCCCAGGACTCTGTGTTTTAACAAGTCTTCTAGGTGATTCTGCTGCATGCTTGAGTTTGCCTGACATGTCAATCCTCTTTGCCTAAGCTTCCTGTTATGGAGAGCACAGCCCTCCATTTCCGAGGGGTTCACTTTTCTCTCGGGATTAATAACTTCCCTACTCTGCCTCCATCCGTGTTCCTCGCCTGACTCACAGTCTCAATGGGACATTTCCTCTTCAATGTTCCCCTGTCAGCACTGGCTCACCACCTTCATCAAAGCTGAACTCCTCAGGGTTCAGGCCTGTTTCACCAACCAGCTATGAGGCGCCTTGCTGCCCAGCGTCCAATTCTCGTGTCTCCCTTCCGTCCTCAACGCTAAGGTGGATGATGCCTGGATCACGCTGCCCTCTGTCTCTAGCTCTTCCCTGAGAGCTGTCAGAAACTCTGAAGAGGAAATGAATTTAGGGAGGCAGTGTGGCATCATGAAAGAGGATAGTCTCTGGAGCCAGACAGATGGTGACTTTGATGCTTATGGCCCAGGGGAACAAGTGAGTCACTTCACATCTCTGAACTTCAGCTGCTTCTACCATAAAAAGGGGATACTTTGGACTTGGTCTGGTTTTCTGAGGATTAGGGATAATGTTATACCTTTCCCGGCTCACAGAAGCAGTGCATTGAATGGTAACTGTCCTAAGTTGATATGATGATGTCTTCTCACAACTTGGCTCTTAATAACAGGCAGCCTTGGCTTGCTTTCCAATAAAACTTGAAGTAATCTGAGGGAAGGCAATCACGTCACTAGACACTTGTGTGCTGTATGACACTGGGCAGGCCACTTCCCCTCTCTGAATCACACATTCCATCGCTGTATAATGAAGGGATGGGGCTGAATGGATTTGTAAGGTCTCTGAGCACTCCTGAACTTCTGACTCCCTCGAGGCACACGGCACTGTGCTGGGTGCATCTTAAGCAGGCAAGGGAACGCCTGTGGGTAGCTCCCCGCAAAACGCTGGGGCCTACGGCGGCTGGCTCATTCCAGGCCACCTCCCTCGTTTTGGGAGGGTCCCTTACCGAGCAAGGGGGGGAGCCAGTTGACATTGGCTTCACAGTGTGAGTCCAAGAATGTGATGACATCCCCGGTTGCTGCTGAGGCGCCCAGCATCCGGGTCCTTATCAGCCCTTCCCGTTTCTTGGTTCGGAGAATCCTCACGCTGGGGTAATGGGCCATGTAGTCTTCAAGTGGCTTCTTCAGGTGCTCTGTGAGGCAGACAGAACAGGACAGAGGGACAGATGGGTCAAAATGGTTGCTCAGAATTGGTAACTAAAATATCAGGGATAGAAAAAGACAGTCTGGGGAATATAATCAATAATGCTGTAAATATTTCTTAGGGGGCCAGATGGACTCATGTCTTGTGGGGGAGACCACTTCATAGTCGGTGTAGAGGCCTGATCACCGCACTGTGTTTCTGAAGCTGATGTTGAATAATATTGTATGTCAACTATAATTGTATATACATATAGTCACGGGATGTGGAGTAGAGAGCGGGAACGGATTCAATGGAATTGTAATAGATAAGCATGATATCGGGGGGGGGAGGGCAATAGATGGGGAGAGGGGGGTTGTTACTTTGTGAGGGTGAAAAGGATAACTATTGCATTGTTCTGTACACCTGAAACTAACAAGAAAAATAAAAAATAATAAAAAAATAAAAAAGAATAGCTGCTCTGCTCAGTAATCATTCTTGTGACCCTTCCCTTACATGTACAGTGTGCTTTACAGTTTAGACACAGCTTCCCAGTACAGTGCCTCATCAGACCTTTCAGGCAGGGCCAACGAGGGCAGGGATCACCACCTGCATGCTGCAAATGGGGAAACTGAAGTTCAAACAGGTCCAGTGATAGTGCTAGACCTGGAATACAGAGGGATCTTCTGTGGCAGCTGTGGTTTATACCTGGCTGGGGCCCATTCCCTTATTTTCTGGTAATAATACTCTGATTTTTCTTTGGGAAACTACCCCTCTCCTCAGACCATCAGACTTGGGTGGGGCTGGTCCCAACCCCTGGTTTCAAGGGAATGAGTCTATGGCTTGGGTCTGATCAACCAGGGCACTCCATTCCCTTGGCCACAGTGATGGGTTCAGGGGATGGCCATGGGACCTGATTTGCCCAAATAATCAATTCTGAGAGTCTTTTTCGGAGCTACTAAAAAAAACTAGGTCCTTTCTTTTTGCTAGGGTTAGTCATTTGGTTGACCATGAGTTTGGAGCTGCTGGTGACATCTTTGGCAAATGAAATGATGATTTGGTGGAGGGATCTGCTGAGACTGAAGCTAATGTGTAAAAAGAGAGTTAAGAGATGGAGAGAGATATTACCCTGAAGACATTTTGATTCTTCAGATGCTCCTGTGCCTGATACAGATAGATTTCTAGATGTTCTTATTACAAGTGACAACGAATTCCTCTTTTGGCTTATTGTAACATCAGTTGCATTTCTGCTCCATGCCTGGAAAACTTCTTCTAAATAAGTCTCAAAGATTCTACTAAATGCTACTGTCTCTTAATTTTAATCAGAGTTTGGGCCGTTTATGAAAACTCTAGTAGGGCTACAAAAAATCTCCACAGTTTACATCATACTTACTGATGAAATATTGACTGTTTTTCTCCTACAAATAGGAGAAAGGCTGTATGCTTTCTTATCACTTATTTTCAATATTATACTAGAATTCCTAGCTAGTGCCATTGGTAAGACAAAGAAATAAAAGACATAAAGATTGGAAAGAAAAAGGTCTTTCCAATCTTTAAAGATTTTATTTTAAAGAATTAAAGTCTTTAATTATAGATGACATGATTGTACATAGAAAATCCTAAGAATCTACACAGAAATTAGAACTCATAGGTAAATTTAACATAGTTTCAGAATACAGGTCAGTATTTTAAAACCAATTGTATTTCTATTTACTAGCAAATAAAAAACAATTGGAAAATGCAATTAAAATGGTAAAAAAAATACCATTTGCAATTTAACAAAAGAAATGCAAACTGCATACTTTGAAAACTACAAAACATTGTTGAAAGGAATTAAAGACCAAAATAAATGGACAAATAGTCCATGTTCTTGGATTGGATAACTTAATATTGTTAAGATGGTAATACCTCCCATGTTGATCTATAAATTCAATGTGATTAAAATCAGAGCTGACTTCTTTGCAGGAATTGACAATTGACAGCTGATCCTAAAATTTATGGAAATGCAAGGGATGACAGGATCCAGAATAGCTAAAAAATCTTTTGATTACTTACATGAATGTTTACAGCAACACTAGTACAGCAAATGGTGGAAATAACCCAAGTTTCCAACATCTCATGAATGTATAAACAAATATGGAATATATCCATATAATGCACTATTATTATTTAGGCATAAACAGGAATGAAGAACTGATACATGCTATACTGTAAATGAATTTGGAAACATTATACTAAGTAAAAGAAGCCAGACACAAATGTCACTTATTGTATGATTCCATTTGTATGAAATTTCAAAATAGGTTATCCATAGAAACAGAAAGTGGTTGCCAGGAGATGGGGTAGGGGGAGTGGGGAGTGACTACTTAATGGGTATGGGGTTTCCTTTTGGGGTGATAAAAACATTTTGAAACTAGATAGAGGTGATGGTTGAACAACACTGTGCATGTACTAAATGCCAATTAATTGTACACTTGAACATGGTTAATTATATGTGAATTTTACCTCAATTTTAAAAAATGGGTCAAGAATATAAACAGGTACTTTTCCAAAGAAGATATACAAATAGCCAAAAGCATGTCACACATTGCTTCTGGTATGGCAATTTCTGTCAAATAAAAACATTACAGTGTGTCCTCATCCACCTTATTCACTGGATCTGGCACTGTGTGACTTCTGGCTCTTCCTCAAAGTCAAAATGACCATGAAAGGTAAATGTTTTGAATTGATTCAGGACATGAAAGCAGCCACGCCAGTACAATGAAAGACATTCACAAAAGAGGACTTCCAGAACTGCTTCAGAAAGTGGCAAGAGCGATGGAATAAGTGTGTTCGAAGCAAGGGGGAATATTTTGAAGGAAATTAATGGCAATGTGTCTTTTACAGTAATCAATATTTTTAAATTTAAACATTCACTGGTTTTTTTTTTTGTTTTTTTTAGATTTTTATTGGGGAACTGCGGGGATGGGAACAGTGCTGGGGAATTGGGGGAAGGGGAACAGACAAGTTGCTGTCGTTTTGTTCTTCAGTCT
>NW_017731629.1:957518-964708 GCF_001890085.2 Hipposideros armiger
CGTCCTCCACAACTAGACTGAAGAACAAAAGGACAGCAACTTGTCTGTTCCCCTTCCCTGATTTCCCAATGCTGTTCCCCTTCCCCAACCCCCCCCCATAAAATCTTAAAAAAAAACAAAACACAAAATTGATTTTGCCCTAACTACCTCTAATTTCATGATGAGCCAGAGTCATTCAAAAAGGGGGGGGAGCTGAGTCTGAAGGTGAGCCCCCATCACTGCGAGGTTCAAAGTGGGTGTTAGAAGGGCACTTATCAGAGAGCTCACAGGTGGGTGCTGGGTGCCCCACCCACCTCTCCTCGGCATTTGTTCTCTGCCTGCTTGCCTGCTAGCACCTGCCTCTGTCTGGGGCGTTCTGTGCTTCAACCAAGGACTGCAGTGGTGGTAGATAGCTGCCCTGCTCCCTCACCCCTCCGGTGGGCTGGCCCTGGGCACGTGCCCTGGGATGGCTCCCACAGCTCCGGGGGGGGTCACGTGGGTTGCCACCGCGGTGTCTGTCACAGGCGCCCTTACTGGCCGCCTCCCCTTCCTGTTCTCAGTTTCACACTCTCTTGCTGATGTTTCCCCAAATCCCCCCAAAAGAACTACTTGCACTCAAGTCCTATCTCAGGGTCTGCTTCATGAAGCCCAAACTAAGACACATTCCAAGTAGCAGGTATGGCTCAGAGGATGTGCACGGCTGACTCTGTGACTTCATGAAGCTAATGACGATGACTTCGGTTCAGCAACACCTTGTTCTTTGGCGCCGGGTTTCTATAAATACCGATCACCGCTTGTTCAGTGCTCACCCGTACCAGGAACCAACCCAAGGACCGTACCCACATTTACTCACCTAATATTCACAAACACTCCACCAGGCAGGTCATGATTAGTGTCCCTGTTTTACTGACGAGGAAACGGGGGCACAGAGAGGTTCAGTAACTCTCCCCAGGTCCAAACAGTTAGTAAGTGGCAGGTGTTGGATACAAAGCCAGGAATCTGGCTCCAGAGCCTGTAGTCTTCTTTGGTAAACTTTTTTAATGAGTAAGAATCACTTCAAACATATTACAAACGTAGGACAGAATAATGAACGCCCGTCTACCCCCCATCACTCAGCTGTGGAAACTGTCAATGCCTGGTCACCCTTGTTTCATCTGAGCCCCTGTCCACTGGATGACACTGGAGCTCATGGAGTCTGCTCAGAACCACTGGGCTGCTTGGGGGAGAAAAGCCAGGGGGAGTAACGTGGAAGGATATTACAGTTCCACTGGACTAGCACTTGTCCCTGTCCAAGAACACTCCCAGCGAGTTATCTCAGTGTTGTGCACACAGTATCTTCCCAGGAATACGTGTCGATTATCTCACTGGATTCCCGTGAAAGGCACTACAAGGAAGATGGGGCAGGTATCATCACTTCTAGTGTTGCCAAAGAGGAAACAGGGCAGGAAATGCTTTGCCCAAGTCTCTCTGCTGGTGAGGTCTGAGTGAAGACCAGAACGCAGGGCCTGTGTTTCCCACGTCCTCCCTGTATATCCTGCCAGAAAACACACACACACACACACACACACACACACACACACACACACACACACACACACACACACACACACGGGCCTCCCTGGTTTTTCCTGTCCCCTCCTGTCTGATCTGAGGCACTTAGGACTCTGAGGATGGTTCCACCTGGTGAGGTGTGGCACAGCGGGTAGCTACACGCCAAGGAACTGGTGTGGATTGAATTGTGTCCCTCAGAAAAATGTGTTGAAGTCCTAATCCCTAGGACTTTGAAAGGGACCTTATTTGGAAATAGGTTCTTTGCAAGTGTAATCAAGTTGAGGTCATACCGGTTTAGCAGGGGCCCTAATCTGATGAGTTGTATCCTTATAAGAGGGGAATTTGGACACACAAAGAGAACACCATGTGATGATGGAGGTAGAGATGGGAGTGGTGTGTCTACATGCCAAGAAATGCCAAGGACTGCCAGAAACACCGGAAGCTAGGAAGAGGCAGGAAAGCTCCTTCCCTAGAGCTTTCAGAGAGAGATGGCCCTGCCGACACCTTGATTGTGGACTCCAGCCTCCAGAATTGTGGGAGAATCACCTGCTGCTGCTTTAAGGCACCCAGTTTGTGGTACCTTGTTATAGCAGCCCTAGGACACTAAGACAGGAGGGGGAGGCTCTCCCATATTGGCACTGTAACAGTGACACAGCAAGAACATGGCCCTGGTCCAGGCTACCGCTGTCCCTTGTCGGGACCACTGTAGTCTATGGCCAGCCGCAGTAGCCACACTGTCCCTGCTTCCTCTCTGTCCCCTTTCAGTTCAGTGTGCACGCAGCAGTTCAGGTGGTCTCTGGAAAGAGAAGCAAAGTGCCTCTTGTCACCCTTCCACTCTCTTGCTTAAAACCCTTCAGTGGCTTCCCATGGCTCTTGGAAGAAGGTCCAAAATCCTTACCAGGGATGATAAGACTGTGTATGGTTGGTCCCCACCCGCTCTCCAGCCTCATAGTGCCTCTCCCTTCTTTATAATCCGCCCCCAATCTTCTTTCAGGTGTCCAAAGGCCCGTGCTGTCCCCTTCTGTCAGGACTGCTGAGCTCCCATGCCCCTCAGTACGTACATTCCCCCTAGTTAACTCCCGCTCATCCCTCAGAGCTTGGCTCCAACTTCACCTCATCACTGAAGCCTTTCCTGACCTCCCAGACCACAGCAGGTCTCCAGGGCAGATGGTCACAGAGCCCTGGAACTCGTCCTGCGTGTCACTCAGTTCAGGTCATCCTTCCATACTCATGGAATTACAACCGTCTCCCTCCGGCTCTAAGCTCTAGGCAGCTGAGCTCTGTGAACTCTCTGCTCGCCAGTGTACCCCTCACGCCGAGGGCAGAGCCAGAGGTGCCTGCTGAGTCCCCCACGCCTTCCTCCTCCACCATCGGATTGGATTTGATTTCCCTGTGAAGGAAGCAGGTCACAGTTCATCACCCTCATTGCAAGATGACGGAAGTCAAGTTTCAGAAGGTGTTGTTCTGGTCCAAGGTGACACAGCCAGCAAGCTAAGTGGTGAAGACAGGCCTCAAACCCAGTTCTATTTGTTCAGGAATTTTTGCTCCACTGCTGTGTGTAATCGAATTAGTCCCCAGGTAGAGTGCCGGAGTTTCATTCTCTGCTGCCATCGAGCCTCGGCTGAGGGGCACCAGAAATTAAGGAGCTCCGTGCGGGAGACGGCCCCCTGGAGGGTCCCACAAGGGGAGCGGAGGGGAAGGGGGGCAAGGAGCACGTCACAAACCAGGCAGTCAGCATCGTCCCCGTGTCACTGCTGGTTCTCTGGCCTCCGGGGCTGTTGTTAATAATGCAGAGGCCATGGAGGGAGAGGCTGCCCTCTGGCTTCTGAGAGATGTAGGCGTCCTGGGTCTTGCCATGTCTCTGCTCCACTGGGCTTCTGGCTGTTCAAGTGTCGGAGCTCATCTGTTTCCAGATTGATTCATTTACTTGCAAGTCTCAGACAATGTATTCTAAGGCACTGCCAATCCATTTGCAGGAGAGAGGGCACAGAGTGCTCAAAAGCAGCAGCCTCTGTCCTGCTTTTTTTTAAATTGGGGATTCGGGGGAAGGGGAACAGACAAGTTGCTGTCNACCATCACTGCGCTCTTCCTGGGTGAGGCAGATCAGTCACCTGCTTCTGGACGGCCGCTCACAGCGGCCGCTGGCCGCTCACACTGACTGTTGGCTACACACGGTAGCCCATGGCAACCCACCTGCTGTGGCTGGTGACTCACGGCAGCCCAGCCCCAGGTCGAGCCGCTGTTCAGCATCCCAGCTGCAGAAGGCAATGTCACTGATCCCCACATGTGGGATCTGAACCGGGGCCCTCCAGCATCCCAAGCCAGCCCCCAACCAGTGCGCCACTTGGCCAGCCCATTCACTGTATTTTTTTTTTTATCACACCTAGTACACCCACAAAAAGAATGAGAATATTCCATAGTAATTTTATTCATAATAACCCCCAAATAGAAACAACCTAAATGTCCATCAACAGGTGAATGGATAAACAAATCGTGGTAGAGTAACACAATAGATTCCTACTCAGCAATAAAAGGAACCCATTGATGGTACATCCAATCACAGGGATGAATTTCAAAATTATGATGACGCATTAAAGAAGCCACACAAAAAAATAACTTAGTGCGTGATTCATTTAAAGTTCATCAACAGCCCAAATAACCTATACTGACAGAAGTAAGAACAGTACTTGCCCTTAGGGTGTGGGGACTGACTGTAAGGAAACATGAGGGAACCTTCTGGGGTGAGGCAATTCCTATATCTCGATTGGGGTTCTGGTTTCCCAGGTGTATACATTTTTTTTAATCTCATGGAATTGTATACTTAAGATACCTGCACTTTTTTTTCCACTGTAATGTTTACCTTAATTCACCCTACCAGGGTTGGAGCACGGAGGGCCTCCTAAATCAGGGGGTTTGTCCAAATCACCTGGTGAGCTGGCTGCCTGGGCATCACCTCAGGCGACTGTGATTTGGTAGACCGAGGGTAGCACCCAGCATCTTTGGTTTCCTTGACCCACGGGGAACTGTGATAACACAGCCAGGTCTGCAGCCCACTGGGGTAGCTTGGTCTCTTCATTTTATAGATAGAAAGCTGAGGTCCAGAGAAGAGAAGGGCCCCCCTCTGGCACACAGTTAACAGTAGAGCTGTGTTTCAAGCCAGGGTTTCCTGGCTGCTTGGTCCAGAACCTACTGAACCTTTTCATTAACTCTGTATAGAAACAAAATAGTTTTCACTGGTAAGGCAGCTTATTATTTGCAAGGCAGATTCACATATTTCATCTCTCTTGGCTCATAAAATCATAATCTGCACTGTTTCTCTCTCATCATCGACAGATGACAAAACTGACGCTCAAAGAAACTAAGAAACTTGCCCAAGGTCATACAGCCAGTACTATTGCTGGGCTCTCTGTAGAAACATGATGCTGCCCCCTTCTAGCCATGTTTTCCTAACTCTGACAATCATATACTATTGCCACAATTTTTGCCTCATCTACCTACCCTAATACAATTTACTTAGGTTTTCTTTTTTAAACCCACTCATTTTTTAAAATCAAATTTTTTTATTTACTTAAATTTATTTTAAAAGGAAAAGTTAAACACTTACCACAGTGGAAAATCAGTACCATTTGTGATAGAGCTAATAACAACTTAGAACAAATGAAAATAAGACAATGTTACTCGAGTTTAACCAGATCATCCTGCCTCCCCATGACTGGGGAGCTTAAGGTCTGCTCTCTCTTTGTCAAGGAGGGAGCTATAGGCAACCAACAGCGACTTTCCATCTAAGGTAATCAGGAGACATGAAAGAGCTGAAAAGAGAAAAATGTTCTCTCCACATGAGCCCATGTTACATCATGCAAAGTCGCCGAACCACCTGCAATCACCTTAGGTGCCATTTAAAATCACCTCTGTACTGGCACACTTAGGGAAACAGAGCTCCAGTCACTTGATTTACGTCTCCAGAAACTTGTGCGAGATGAAGTGTGTTTCGTGCAATATTGCCTCACATCTTGTCGGTCGGAGCAGTTAAAAGAGATAAAGAGAAAAGATGATCCACACATACACAACCCAAGGCTGGAGAGCCGAAAAAATACCCCCCCACTTGCCTTCTTGCTTCCTCGCAAAGATTAATATGGCTTCTCCCGCCCTTTCCCACTTATCTTTGGAACAGTGACTCTGTAGAAAGCAGAAATCAATTTGCCCTAATTGAGGGACTAAATCTTTCCAAAAGAGACTTTCTTGGGCATTGAGACAGGAGAGCAGGAGCCGTGATCACGCTCCAGATGTGCTGCTGTTTGGGCAGGAACACTATCTTAAAAAGAGAAAAATCCATAGTCATCGTGACCGCGCTTCTTGGCTGGGTTCAACTGGTAGGTCATTAACGCGAGGATGAGCTCATCTCCTATACCACACACCACTACTCCCATCAGAAGGAGAAATATTACCCTGTCCAGCTCTAATCATTGAGGGCCCCGCTCGGGCAGAGCCCCATCACTAAATCACCCCGAACGCAGATGGCTGCATCATTACAGATCAACCAATTAAGGCCTTTTGACAGCTTGTGGTAAAGTCGGAGCCATTATTTAGGGGGCAATTATGCTCCTCCTGTCCTTATTAGAAAGTACATTTACACAAAATCAGGACTGTTGCCTTATTTTGCCACTTGGATGAGGACATTCCATAAAGTCACTGAATTTCAGAGCTGAAAGGGACGTTAGATGATGATGATGATGATGATGATGATGATGATGATGGTTATGATGATAATTATAGGGAACAATTACTGAGGCCCTGCTCACACACGGAACTCACTGCTTCATATGCATAATCTCTGACATCTACGACAACACTACAAATGGGGTGTGATGGTCCCATTTTATACAAGAAGATGCCGTAAGGCTTAGAGTGGGTGATGTAGCCTGCCCAGGGAACACAGTTCACAAACGATGAAGCCAAGATCTAAAACTCAACCCTGCCTGACTAAACAAGCAGGCTCTCCCTGCAGCACTAACCCCATTTCTGCCTCATTTCAGTCAGTCCCTTCATGCTACCCAGAGGGGGATGGGCGGCAGGTGGGCTAGAGAAGTTAAATGTCTTGCTCAGAGTCTGTGATGTCCCCTGGCTTCATAAGCCCTAGGATAGGGATGGTAAACAGGCTTCACTGAAGTGCCAATGCTCATGGGTTTGTAATGGCTACCTAAAGTCGTGTTAAGAAAGATCCTGAGGCTTTATGCTGGCTTAGCCTGCAAGTGCCAGGGCTGAGAGGAGATGTCTGCCACCCCAATGCCACATAAGCATTATTCCTATTCCAGGGGCTGCTCTGATTATAAAAACAACACAAGGGCCGACCAAGAAGCGCGTTGGTTAAGAGCGCCAGTGACGCTGCCCTCTACAGCTAAGATGGTGAACAACAACTTGACCAGGAGCTGGGCTACCGTGAGTCGCCGGCAACAGCGTAGGCTGCAGTGGGGCTGCAGTGGGCTGCCGTGAGCTACTGTGTGTGGTTGGCAGCCAGCATGAGCAGCCAGCAGCCGCCGTGAGCGGCCGTCCAGAGGCCAGCGACCGATGTGCCTCACCTGGGAAGAGCGCAATGATAATACCAACATGGGCCAGTGAAGCAACGTCCTCCACAACTAGACTGAAGAACAAAAGGACAGCAA
>NW_017731629.1:967968-1049624 GCF_001890085.2 Hipposideros armiger
TTGTGGAGGACGTTGCTTCACTGGCCCATGTTGGTATTATCATTGCGCTCTTCCCGGGTGAGGCAGATCGGTCGCCGGCCTCTGGATGACTGCTCGCGGTGGCTCTTGGAAGCTCACATCAGCTACCGGCCGCTCACGCTGGTTGCCGGCCACACACAGTAGCTCACGGCAGCCCACTGCAGCCCCACTGCAGCCTACGCCGTCGCCAACTACTCACGGCAGCCCAACTCCAGGTCGAGCTGTTGTTCACCATCTTAGCTGTAGAGGACGCAGCGTCACTGGCCCTCATGTGGGGTCTAAACCAGGACCCTGCTCCTCAGAGCTGGCGTCCCAAGCCAGCTCTTAATCAACGCGCCATTTGGCTGGCCCTCTGTCCTGCTTTGATACTCAGGTATTTCTGACCAAAAACTAAGATGAGGTGGACCCTCAACCTTTATTCTCTCTGTCATTGTCAGGGTTTCTGTCGAGTGTTTACTGCGTGCCTAGCCCCTGTGTTAAATGCTGTTATTTATCCACGTTGTCTCATCTCGTTACCATGACAACTCTATTAGGTAGGCACTGTTAACCATCTTAGACAAGGGGAAACTGAGGCTCAGAAATGTTCTCTCCTAACCTATGTTCAGACAGCTGGTAGGTGACAGCCAGGAGCCATGCCAGCAGTTTGACCTGAAAGCTGATGTTATTAACTATGAAACTACCCATCGATGCTGCCGGTCTCTCCGTTCTGCCTGGTGGGTGCCCGTTTCCAATCCCACAACCTCAACCCTATCCCCCACCCCCTGGCATGTCCAGGGCTTTCACTAGCTCAAAACACATCCAGACAGGTAAATATAAATAGGAGGAAAGTCAGAAAGCGGTCGGGAAGGAAAGCTACGGTTGCACCAGGGTGGGCTTTGGAAGGTGAAATGCACAGGCATTTAAGCACCATTTTACTGTTTGGAAAACAGACTAGCCCTTCAGGAGAGACATACTTTTTCTGGCCCTGAGTCCCAGGAAGGAATTTCAGAGAGTGCAGAGTTGAAAAAGGGCCTCAGAGTTCAGCTAGAAGACCTTTCTCAGGCTCCTTTGACATGGGTCCTCTCTATAGGACAATCTAAGGCGTAACAGACACTTTTGATGTGTGGTTTTGGAAAACCAGCCATTTCCTTTTTCCTTTCCGATTCCCCTTCCTCCTCCCCACCCTCTTCCCCACCCTCCTCCTCTTCTTCATAATAGCTTTATTGGGAAAGAAATCACATGCCACACAATTTTCCCATTTAAAGCACACAATTCAATGTCAACCAGCCCCTTCCTGCACTGCTCAAAATAGCGAATCAAGGGTACCTTAGCGAAGGAATTTCTGCCGGGGAGAATTCAGTTCAGTTTAATCAAGAAAGCATTTGCTGCGCTCCTGCTGTGTGTCAGAAGCTATGCTGGGTACAGTCCTTTGTGTTGATCTAACATGGTGATTTTCTAAGTGTGGCCCCCAGACTAGTGGCATCGGCATTATCTGGGAACTTACTAGAAATGCCAATACTTAGGCCTCACCCCAGGCCTCCTGAATCAGGTGGGTGGGGCCTGCTGACCTGGATTTTAACAAGCTCTGCAAGTGATTCTGATATGTGCCAACATTTGAGAAACACTGATATGACTTATCACAGTGGGTGAGCTCAGAGAAATACACCTAGGCCATCGTGACCATATTAGAATCACTAAGTGAGTAGAAATAGAAACCTAATTTCCTGCTAGAATAATAGAAAAACTGAAGTTCTCCAGGAATCTAAGCCTATTTTCTGGCCCTCAGCAAACCTGTGAAAGAGATGGGTGCTGTCTTGGGGGCCCTCCATCTTCCTCCTCAGACTCACAGTGGTCCCCATCTGGCCGGGCCTCCCCTTCGCCTCCCTTCCTGACCCTTTTGTCACCTTCAAGTGAAACAGATCTGACAAGCTAGCGCACCTCCTGATAGGCTCATAGCAAGGGCTCTTACACCTCAGGGGAACTGGTTTTCATATAAACACACCGGGGAAGTTGCACAGGTTCTGATTCCATACATTGGGGCAGAGTGGCTTTCAAATCTTCCAACTATGACCGTTAAAAAGAAATACATTTTACATCATGGCCTGGCACACACATACATAACTGAAATACAAGGTATGATGCACTCAGGTATGTTTTTTTCTATTCTATCCTCTTGTATTTCATTTTTGTTAGAAAGTTGGTCATGACCACAGAAGCTGCTTTCATGACCCCCCAGTGGGCCTACCACAATCGGAAGAGCCCTGGCCTACGTCACAGCCAAAATCCAGTGTAACAAGATGCCTCGCTCGATCCTGAGGTCCTCTGCCACAGCCCCTCAGGTGGGCTAGCTCTCTTTGTACGGCACCCGTTGTTGTTATTGTTATGATTCTAGGGCTTCCGAGAAGGCACAAAAATGGACCCAGGCCCAGTTCTATAAACAGGACTGTCACTGCATCGCTTATCTCAACAGGTCATGACTAGAATTCCTGGATGTTGATTTGCCATCTCTGGCATACATACCACATGGGTGGTGAAAATCACTACTCCCAAATGGCGGATTTCCTTCCGCCAGACTCCAGAGAGCATATTTTAGGGATCTTTCCTCTCACCATAAGAGCTGCCAGGAAAACGTGTGTATCAGAGCCTTGGCATCTATGGGCCGACTGTCTCAGCAGCTGGAAAACGCGAAGGACCCAGCAGATCTGAGGGGACTGGGCCTAAACTTTTTGTCAAAGGCCAACATGGCTCTGACATCTGGCTAACTCACCTTCTGAGTCAGGGGTTTCAACCCTGTTCTACTCGACGTCCCTTTATGTAACAGTTATTTTGTATGGTCCCCTTTAATATTCTAAAATCAAATCTGTAAACAATATAACCTGCTTAACACCCAACTTGACAAAATTCAATATAATGCCCCAATTGTGACATAAAGGAGAAGTAATAGAATAATATGTGTTTCAATATGCAAATGCTTGGGATGACTACATGAAGACAGAGCAGTGGCCAAATGCTTGTACCTGCAAGTGTCATATGCGGGAATACGCATTAGCTCACCTTACAGACTAGCACAGGTACGTGGGCTGGCAACTCAGGTCCCCTGAGCAGCGCTGCTGTTGATGTAATTTCCTAAAATGGTGAACAACTTCCGGTGGAATTCCAACCCCAGCAAGTACAACCTTCTCTTGATACATGCTTACTCCTGGAAGGGTCAGCACGGCGCCATAGCTGGGGAGGGCACTGTAGTATCCATAAGCTGTCTTAAGTGGTGGCTGGCAGCGGGGGAGGTGAGAGGGGAGGAGGGGGTCGAAACCTCATGAGCAGGTTCCAGGAACAAAAGACATTTCTGGAGGGAAACTGAGGTGGGGGGGGAGGGAGAACCAGTAGGGCTGGGCGCTGTGTGTGTGGCCCAGAGGCTGGGGAGAATAGGTCTGTGTAGTGCGAGTTGTCGGTGGGTTGTTATGGAGTGTGACGTAAACCCCCTCCTTGGCCTCTTCCATCAAGTGTTCAGTCAAGTCTAAAGTCTTCCCTGCTGCTTTGGTGTGCATGGATTCTTTCGGGGGGGGGGCTCTCTATCCAGGGTAGAAACAGAGTGAGTCCCTGGAGCAGGAGCTGGCAGCCAGGGAGGCAGCTGCCTGGGGCTTACACCTACTGGGCGCCAGGCCACACACAGCCTTTATCACCACCCGATGGGGGTGAACCCCACTTTACAGGGGCAGAAACTGAGACTCGAGAAGGGTCCACCCCTGGCTTGGGTTACACAGCTGGCAGTGGTTTCTCCAGAATTCAAGCCCAAGTCTGTCTCTTGTCATCATCTCTTACAATCAGGGGCCTCCCGGTCAGATGAACATGTTACGTTTATTTCTCTGGCACGTTCCTGAGAACGGATGGGAATGTGACCTCCAATCTAAAGACAAATTGTACACCTTCCCCAAACATTTGCTTTGAAACCACAAGCCCCTCTGTTCTTTGGCAGCACATTATAAATGACCCCCTCCTGGGGTGCAGGTACTCGGCCGAACATGCCTTTGGTGATTTTAAGAATGAATTACACTCCTTCCTCAGGCAATCACATCCAACCAGCCGGCTCCCAGAAATAGAAAGCATTTCATCACACAAATTAACTCCTCTCTCTTATTTTGCAGAAGATGAGTAATCTATTTTTTTAAAAAAATGCTATTATCTAAACAGTCAGCCTTATCTGCACTTTTAATTTCAACTAAATGCCTCGGTCCCTTTTCAGCGGGTGGGCAGGGCCATAAATCTGTTTAATCATCAGACGACAAATAAAAACACTCCAGAAACCAGCACTGTCAAGTTAATTACAGCTGCCCCTGAGTTCTGAAAGCGGCTCCCTATGAATTAGCTACAAATGAGAAGAGAAGCCCTGGTCCCTTGGATGTGGCCCACTCCACTTTGTCACCCAGTTGGAGCCAGTCCAGGGACGCCAACTCGGGCAATTCCAGTTGTGGGCTGTCGGAAGCTGCTCTTAAATTACGTCAGGCTGTCAGGTATTGGAGAGCAACACGTGTTTCACTTAGGATGCCGGTTTCCATGCCTATAGTTGAAGGTGTTATTAAAAAGAAAAAAAAAATTCTTCCACTTCAGCAACAGTGTCAACCTGTCAGTTTCGTACTTGTTAAAGGGCAAAGGTATTCCCCTGGGGGAGATTTTTTTGCTCGGTGCACAGGAAGAGAAGGCTGAACAAATGTCAGAGCTTTCCTTACCACTCGCTCTGTCTACTGCCGCCCCCAACCAAACCCAAGCCAGCCTGGAGTATCTAGAAACCTCTGCCTTGCGGGGCCCTGCAGACTCTTCATCTGGGCCTCTTCCTCTCTGCTTCCTCCCTGGTTATGCCAGAGCAGGAACTGTGGGATCTTCCGCTACTTACAGAAACTTCCATGTCGGGAATCAACCTGGGTACACCAGTCTTCTGGCCGCTAATCTCTATCCTCTCCACACTGTTGCCACAGCACAGGTCTCCTGGTGTCATTGGGTGCAGTGCCCACAGCCCACCTCCCACCTCAACCCTGCACCCAATCCCCTCTCTGCAGACACCACTCGGCTACTTTCTGGCCTTTGCTCCTTTACTCTTGCAAATCCCTCAGCTTGGAGCATCCTTCTCGGCTTTTCTGTCTCTCAGAATCTTATTCTTCTGTCCAGGTTCAGCTCAAAGTGCTCCTGAATCCCCCTCCGTGTGAACGATGCTCTCCTGTGATGCCCACCGAGTTTACGTAGCACATGCTCCAACCACAGCTCTTTCTGCATTCCACGCAAGTGTTGGTTCGGTACTGGTGTTCACCTGCCCGGTAGCAAGCTTCCTGAGGGCAGGACTGAGAGTGACTCATTTCCTCGTTTCTCATAGCACCTGGTATAAGGCAGGTGCTCACAGGCGTCTGGCAAATGAGCCTGACTTGATAAATTTTGCTTGTCATTTGCTGCTTTTATTTTTTAAAGTCTATACATACAACGTTCTTCCAGAGGACTCAACATATCACGCCAGGGAAGATGTCAAGTATGTTTGGGGACCTTGTCATCCAGGTATTCACTTGTAAGTCTCTAAACATAGGAGGCAGTGCCAGGAAGCAAGTTGCCTTAACAGCAGGGTATTTATCAATGAGCTGACCACTCATGAAGTTCCCACTCAGACATCACTTAGGAGAAGGTATATCTCTGCTCATCACATGCAAGTCTGTTTGTGAGACGGCTGTGTTTTGGATGTGACTATTCAGCAATATAACACAGACTGATTACAAGTTGCTGCAGAATGAGGAGCAAATGCAAAGGTCCTGAGGCAGGTGGGGCAGGAGCTAAAGTAGTTACTAGGTTTTTGTTTAGATGCTGAAGGCCATTTCTCGTAGGTGGACACTTGCACAAAATCCTGCGAGGACATGCCTCAAAGATTCCGACACTTGCAGAGAAAGAAACCACAAATGATACAGGTAGACTCCATTTTTGGATAAAAAGTGTTCTAGATATTTCAACTATTTTTTTTCTAAAATGGAAAAGTCTTTACTATTTTTTATGGTTCTAAATGTGGTACATGTGTTGTAAGAAAATTCTTTTTAACCATCATGGAAAAATGTAATATCTGAGTCTCATCCACCAGAAATGGCCACTCTTAATAGATTGGTGCACTTCTCACTCAATTTTCCACTGTTTCTGTGCTTATTCCTTCTAAAATCTGCTCCCACCACCCCATTTAACAATATGTCACAGTCATCTTTCTATATCAGTACATGAAGATCTAGCATGTCCTTTTTGTCACTGTCTCACTTGATCTTCTAATTAGCCTAATGGAGGGAACTAGCCCCATTTTGCCTGACACAGGACTAAGCCTGGGAGAGGTGAAGTACTTTGCCCAAGGTCAGTAACTGGCAGATTAGAAGGCTGGGCTCTCTGACTTGGCAGCTACTGCCCTGTCTCTGACACCATGCTGTCTCCCTTCAGAGGAAAGAGGCAGAACCAGAAGACAAAATTTGCAGAGTTATAGTTTAGTTCAACCTAAGGAAAGAACTTTCTAATAATAAGAGCTGCCCTGTAAAGAAATGGAGGTATCTCCTAAGACAGTGAGTTGTCCATCACCAGAAGAATTCAATCAGAGGCTGAGCTTAGGCAAACCACAGAAAGACTCAAATGCTGCAGAACTGGTTAGACTACGTGGCCTGGAAGGCCCCCTCTCCAGCCCTGGTTCCAAGATGATATGCCTGCCCACGCAACCGGCTCTAAGAACGGCGAAAACCCAGCTCTGAGGATCTAATCTTTTAACCTAATAGGTCCCTCTGAGATGCATTTAGTAATTAGCACACAGAGAATGTGATTTTCTTTTCATAAGCTCTGGGCTATTTTATCTACCCCTATAATTTTCTCCCAGCCCCAGCTGTGAGCAACTTTTACTTTTCAATGCCGTGTTTGTTTTATTTGTCAAGGGCCAGAAAACACATGGAATGCTGCCTCCAAGGGAACTCCACATCGTGGGTGTGTGTGAGACACCACGGGCTGGGAGTTCTGTGCATTAAACTCAGAGCAGCTGATTCTTCCAGTCCTCTGGTTGTGCCACGAATCACCGGATGCCCATGTAGTCAAGTTTGTTAACTCGTATGTACACACACACACACACACACACACACACCCTCTCTAATGCCCACTGCTGGGGATGCCCTGGGAGAACAGAGGGAGCTATTCATAGCTGGGGTATCACAAGCCTAAAACCAAACAAAAAGTACTGGTCTGAGGTGACAAGGAGCTCTCTGCCTGGGAGAGGCATCTTGTTCCCATGCAGGGACCCAGATGGCCATCAGGGTTGTGAAGCCACAGCCTCCTGGCATTACCCAGAAACCAGGTATGATCTGAGGCACACCAGTAGCGCCCCCTAGCTGCTCAGCACCTTTACTATTGAGGTCTGCCCTAGTGCCTGCGTTTCCCCCATTGGTGACCCCATTCCTCTGTGTGACCACAGCCTCCCTCTGGGGGGAAGGGGCATTTAAAACAATTCTACAAATAATACATGCTTATTTGGGAAATTGCTGAAAGTCAGCTATGCAGAAATAAATGAAATAGCACCAATCAACCTACTTTATAGTCTGTTGGGGGCTTTCATGTCCCTTTAATAGGAAATCCCCATGGTCCAGAAGGTTATCGTCCTTCCATATTCACAGTTCAGTGCAGAATGACATTTAGCTCAGTCTCCATTATCTGCCAGGGATTGCGCAAGCTGATCAGAAACCAAGACAGCCAAGCTCAGGCTCCAGGTCTACGGAGTGAGATATCTCTGCTACAAGCATAACATGAACAGCTGCCACATCACAGTAAGAGTGGTTCTGTGCCGGACAAGGTACTAGGCATCCTGCCAGTATTAGCTCATTTAATATCCACAACGATCCTATAAGTTGGGACTATCACCTCCATTTAGCGATGAGAAAACTGAGGCTTGGAGAGTTGGAGGAGCTTACATGTTGCTAGTAAGAGGTAGAGCAGGCACTGAATCCAGGTGTCTTGGACTCCAGAGCGTGTGCTCCTAACCACTATGCTGCCCTTTAATAGTGGAAGTATGGGCAAAGGCTAGCAGCAGTACCCAAGAAAATGATTAACTTTCGGGAGGGCACCAAGGAGAGTAGGAGTCTCCCAAGGAGAGTTTCAGCGGCATCAACTAGGTGGTCAGGTGGGGAAGGACCTTCTATGGGAAAGAATAACCCATGGAAAGGAAACAGCCTTAAAACAGTGGGCTATCCAGGGAACTAGACAGGGTCCAATGTCTTCTCACCAATGCTTAAATCTTGTTGATAAACAATAAAGAATTTATTATTTCTTTCAATTTAAAGGGGGCATTTCTTAAGTATGTATGCGTATCAAAAAAAGGCTTTTATTTGCTAAGAAATAAAATTTAGCCTATAAAGGATTAAGAACACCCTCTCCCTCAAAAAAAGGGAACATACGAAATCTCTAAAACCTTGCAGGAAATAAATGATTGGGTCAAGAATCTTCTTTTCTTCAAGACAGTATTCTTTTTTAATTAAATGAGGGGAAAAAATGCACATATTCTCCTTGTAAAAATATACCCACAGTACAAATACAAGAGAGGGTCAAGTTTCCTTGCACATGATCCTGAATCCTGGTTCTCTCTCCTGTCTCTTAGGTAACCACTGCTAGCAGTTGAGAGTATGTACTTCCATGCCTTTTTCTATATGTTTACACACACACTGAAACACTGAAAACAAAGCACTGCTTTTGTTTGCATGTGTGCACGTATTTACATAAATCGTTCTGCAGTTTGCTTTTTACACTTTATAATACATCTTCGAATCCTGTTTATGTCATTCAGATCCAGTGGCTTGTTTTTAATAGCTGCACCATATTCCATATTAGGGATATGTCATGGTTTATGTCCCTTTCCCAACTGATGGGCACTTAGCGTGTTTCTAATTTGGTACTATTACAGTGCTGCAGCGAGCATCCTTATATGTACCTCATGCTACATACGCATGGTGAGTATTTCTCTAGCACCGACTCTGAGAAATGGAATTTTTGTTTTATAAGATATGGACACTAAGGTTTTTTTGATACTCCCAAAATGCCCTTCAAAGCGGAATTTCCAGCAGTTTCTGTTTAGAATAGTGAGAATCTTGGGGAGGAAGGGGAAGGGAGTGAAGTGAGGGGAGAGGGTATATTTTAAGTGGCATATCTGATATAATAATTATTTAGAAAAATAGCTGTTTTCACAGATCAAGTAGAGCTGGGCAAAATCGTGGCTTGGGGTGATACACAAAAAAGGAAGGCTCTCCAAGAGCGTGGGTCAGGCCCTGCCCCTCCAAGAATCTCTGGTAACTGGTGGGGAAAGAATAGAACTTGCATCTTTGCAAAGGAAGTAAATGCTGAAAACAAAAAGAAAGAAAGAGAGGAAGAAAGAAAGGAAAAAGAAAAAAAAAGAAAACGTAGATCCCTGTTAGGATCTGCGTGGGGGTGACTGACCGGCTGGGAAGAAGGGGTGAGGAAGGGGGACTATGCTCTCCTTTCCTGGGCTGCTCCTGGCCTCCAGGGCCACCTGTGTTTTTAGGAGGCAAATCTGGTCACCATCAAAACCACAGTAGGGGGCATGAATTCCACCGGGGCCAGAGGCAGGGCTGCTCCACTGACCTCATAAATCTCCCCTCCAATACTCCCACCCAGCTGCTCTGAGTGAAGAGGCTTATTTAACATGGACAGCCCCGAATTTCAGGGGCCAGATGCCTATATGGACAGGTATGGTTGGGAAGGTGTGTTTACTGTAGCTATTAAAGCATAAGTGGCCTATGAAGGAGGAGACAGCCCTTCAGAACACAGCCCCGCTCTGCTCCAAAGTGTGCACCAATTAAGATGATTACTGGTTTCCCTACAACACAAATACTAATGGCCTGTCACACTCTGGCATATTTTTCTTGGTAACCTTCAACTCCAGATGATTAATAAGGCTCTTGTGGCAAGGATCACACACACGCAGGCAGAAAACGGGGGAAAAAACCCAGCGCTGACGACTGCACATCTAATGAGGCAGAGATTTTGTGAAAACAAGTTCTGAAGACTGGCTGTTTGGGAGAACATGGCCATGGTCAAGGGGAGAGTGTCCTGGGGATGCTCTGAGGGATTAAGATTAGATAGATATATGACCCACCAAAGCCACTGTCTCTCTCTGGGCCTCAGTTTCTCTCTTTCTTGTTAAATGGGGTAGTAATCCCTTTCCTGCTTGTCAGGCAGGATGCCGGAACAGGAGGGTGCTTAAAGATGCAGACAATGGGAACATCATGATTATTATCAGCGGTAAAAAGGAAAGGGGGGGCACGCGGATGGGAGTGAGAGTGCAGCAAGGCACCCAAATCAGACAGACTTAGGTTTAATGTCTAGCTTGTCTAACAAACCAGCTCTGCCAAGTTACTTACATTTCTCTAAGCCTCAGTTTCCTCATCTGAAAAATGGGGATGATATAGAACATTTCTTAGGGTGTCAGGATGAAATGAGATGATGTGAGCAGGGTGCTCGGCGAGCCCAGTGTCTGGGGCAGGCTGAGCATCAATACCGTGGGCTGTGGTTATTGTTATTGTATTATCGTCATCGTTACACCACACCAGGAAAAATGGCATCAGTCTTGGTGCTCCCAAGAAAGCCCTACCTCCCCAATTTACACTTTCTAAAGACACTCCCCCCATACACACACTTCAAATCCATTTCTTCTACTTAATCAGTGCCAGAGAGGGCACCTGATTATCCCAAACAGAACCCCTTCCCAGTGTTTCACGCATGTCATTTAGGGAGAAAAACGGTAAAGACTATTTTTCATTTGGCCTTCTCAGAAATACGAACTGCTAGGTAGTGGTACCAACACTTCACTGATGCTTCTGGTCTAATATTTAGTAATTGATGAGGATGTAGTCGGAGGAAGCTCCCCCAACCATTTATCTCACGTAAAGTGCTGGGCCAAAAGGGTCTCAAAGCCTTCTCCTCTGACCCAATCGTCGCGACTAAACCCTACGTTTTGTAAGTCTCTACTTAAGCTCATGGGGGAAACAGACCCTATGGGATGCTTAAAGGGCCCCCAGGATGAAAATGGTGGTGGTGGCAGGGGTGGGGGGGAATGGACGGACGGACATATGCTCCTAGGGCCAAGTCGCTGAGAGATGTGTGAAATGGGCCAGACAGAAACTCGCAAACCCAAGTGGGGTCTACAGATGACATCAGGAGAACCAGAGGACCAGATGTTTTATGAGGATTCTCTCGACATCTAAATATTGGCCATTCATCAGATTTCAAAAATCATTTTGAAGGCCACATAAGCAGGTCTAGGGGGGCTGTATCCAGCGCTTTGAAAGGAACATAAACTCTTCAAAGCCAGAAGTTTATGGCCTAGAGCAAAGGAGGGGTAATTTACCAAATGGAGCTCTCGAAGACCAAAGGAGTTTAATGGATCAGAAAAAGGATGGCAATAAAAACCATGTGTAATTCTACCACCCCACTATTAGCATTTTGCTCTACACGCTTCCAAGCATTATATATATATATATATATATATATATATATATATATATATATATATATATATATATATATATATTATAGAAGTTTTGTTTGGTTTTTGTATTTAATAGGATTGGGCCCAGATGTGCATAACAATTTCAGCCTTTGTTTTCCTGCACTTCCTTCTCTACACTGCAATCATCTTTACATGCTGTCCTCTTCACACCAAACCCTCTTCGCTGTCAAAATGTGCTCACTCAGCAGTTTTTCGGGGATGGACTGAGCCAGTGTTTCTCAAATTTAAGTAATGAACAGTCCCCCTTAAAAGAAAAAAATTACCGTGGCCTCATCCACAAACATACCCATGGGTTTATCAAAGAAATACTAACCAAGGAAACCAAGGTTTCTGACTTTCAAGGGTGAATTTTCACGGAGAATGAGAAGTGTCGTTTAGGTTGGTAAAAAATATATATTTTTTTAAAGATTAAAAATCAAAACCGAAAGGTAAATTAAAAAATTCCTGGCTAACCCTTGGATCTACTGAGCCCTGATTTGAGAAACAGCGGTCGAAAGCACAATGCTGGGTCTCCGGGAGCCCAAAGTCCTGGTGAGAGCAGCCTCTGGGGCTCCTCTGCCTGAGACCGCCCTGTGGCCCCTCCTTCCCAGGGTCCAGGGCTTAGAGGGCCCAGAGAGCGCTGGCTTTCACCCGTGTGCCCTGCAGCTGTGGAGCTGAACCAAGCTTGTCTTCCCACCTTCAGGGGGAGAAGCATACTTTAAATTATTCTCTACATCAGGCTCTTGGGCAAGATTTCTTTTGAACAAAGTTTTCACTATTGAAAAAAGAGAAAAGGTTGGAAAAATCACAGATGTTGGCCATTCTCCTCATTTCACAGATGGTGTAACTATGATCAGAGAGGCGCAGGGCTTGCTGGGAGGCCAGTGGGTCCATGAGGACTTGCGTTTCCCAACAGGCGGGGCCTCCCCCGCTTAGCCCCACGTCTTGGATTCCTCTCCCTTTCTTCCCCCTTATTTGAGATGTGCCCAGGTGTGGGTGCCGGGTGCAGAGTGAGGCCACCAATGGCCGATGTCAAAAATTTGGGTATCTGATGGACACACAGTAGGTGTTTTATAAATGTTCTCTAAATTAGTCTTTTGTAACTGAGGAACTGATTTTTTTTTTAAAGATTTTATTGGGGAATTGGGGGAGGGGAACAGCGCTGGGGAATTGGGGGAAGTGAAACAGACAAGTTGCTGTTGGTTTGTTCTTCAGTCTAGTTGTGGAGGACGTTGCTTCACTGGCCCAAGCTGGCACCATCACTGCGTTCTTCCTGGGCGAGGCAGATCAGTCGCCGGCCTCTGAATGGCCGCTCACGCTGGCTGCTGGCTACACACAGTAGCCCATGGCAACCCACTGCAGCAGGGGCTGCAGCCTACACCATCACCAGCGACTCACGGCAGCCCAGCTCCAGGTTGAGCTGTTGTCAGCATCTTAGCTGTAGAGGGCAGTGTCACTGGCCCTCACATGTGGGATCCGAACCGGGGCCCTCTGGCATCCCAAGCCAGTTCTTAACCAACGCGCCACTTGGCCGGCCCAGGAACTGATTTTTTAATTGTATTGAATTTTGGTGAAGTTTAAAAAGTCATAGGTGGCTGGTGGCTACTGACATAGACAGCACAGCTCCAGGGAAGCAGGAGGGACTGTGGTTTTTGTGCTTCTATAATTGATAATCATGGTGACCAGGGATCCTGCATTATTTGCACCAGCTCTGATTTTAAATATTCTGTTCCCACTGATCCATATGCATGGACATGCTGGGATTTCTTAAGTGTCTGGAAATTCCGATATTGCAGAATTTAAATTACATTCTCCCAGACTGCATTTCCTACCTAGAATCCTTTGTCAGATTGTGCCCTTTGGCATGGGGAAATATTGAGCTTCCAGCTCAATAGAGAAGCACAGAGATCAGTCACTCAAGGGGTTCCCAGAAATCACTACTATCAATCTATCTCTGTGCTTTTGCCCGTGTTGTTCCCTTAATTCAAGGAACATCCTTCACTAGGCAATGACGCTTCGTCTAGGAAGCCCTCCTTGATTATTCCCATTTAGAATTAAAGGCTTTACCTCTGTGTGCCCACTAAACATGGCTCATAACTCATGGCTCAGGGGAGAGTCTTGAGTCACCCACTTAGGCCCTATTTAACCCTAACTTTAGATAAAAATAACCTCTATTTGAATAACTTTATTACTGGATTTCTTATTCCAAAGCTGATCTGAAGTGGCAAATTGGAAGGGGAAAAAGGCTCCTAGGAACAGACGACACTGGAGATGACAAGAAGTAAAAAACACCTAAGAGTAATGCAATAAGGAAGAAAATTTAGAAAAAAGCATAAATGCCAAACCTGGGCTTCTGAAAACAGAGCCACTGGGTCATTCTGTGCAAGGGCAAACACTTTTCGAGACCTCAGTAGTTCTTGAGAGGAGTGCCATATTAAATAGCTGATATTCACTAAGAAAACTATTACTCATTGTATTCTAACTCTAAACTCTGGGGAAGGGGTACGGAAAGTCATCCTAAAGTTCCAGGATTTAAAGCTTGAAGGAGTTTTAGAAGTCATCCATACTTTATAGATACAGACACTGACGCCTAAAGAGATGTAATTGACTCAAGGTCACAGAGCTATTTCCTGGCAGGACTGGAACCAAAGCTGGTCTCCTTGTTCTTATACCAATCCCGGGAAAGTCACTTGATGAACTCTTTACTCCACAGTGCCACTGAAATGATGAGGCGTTTAGGGAGGAAAAAATAATGTATCTCCCCAACCCCCATACGCGAAGATAGTTTTGCTTGTCATTGATGATAAACACTGGGAAAAGATCCCTCTTTGTATAGAGACAGGCGTCAAAAGGAAGAAGGAAACAAGAGTTGGCATTTATATCTTCATGACAAACATGGTGTGAATAGCACGACTTGCGGGTGATATAATATTTGAAAGGGCATTCTCTAATTGGGGTGATTAATACCCAAGTCGGTGCTGCACACAGACAATGTGATCAAAGACAGTAATGAAAATGAAATCCCCCAAACACATGGCTGTCCATCACGATGCAAATGACAGAAGAGAAATAAATGACCTATGATACACAAATGATTTCAATGCTCCGTGCATCACCAGGAATTTATTTTGGGGCTTGGGCCGTGGAGGAAGAATAATAGGATTGATCTGAGGCAGTTATAAACCATCACTGATAGATAAATATACATCTTCTCGCTCTGTGCAGGAGCAGGTATTCAGAACAAGGTGGCTCACACAGACAGCTCTTTAAATGACACCTTGCAATTACATTACAGCCTTCCAGCAGATAATAAACCTTCAATGTCTTGAATAATTTAAAATTTTCCAGCGGCAGGAAGGTTGACGGGAAAGAAAATCACACTCTGCTTTAGAGGGGGAGAAGTCCTCAGCAAATCAACTGTGGGAATTCTGGCAGAAAAGTACCAAGTTTTTCATTCCTTTGCCTGATAAGTGGATATTTTGTTCCAGGTCAACCTAGCCCCTGATTTTCAAGGCCAAAGAGCCAGCAGTGTACAGATCTATGAGAAATAAATGAGGAAAATAAAAGGCATTAAATCTTTACACATTGTTCCTACCATCACAGAGGAGGTAATACATCATAGTATATTACCCTAGATCCAGATAAACTTCAGTTTGGATCCTGACTTTGCCACTCGCTTGCTGTGTGAACTAGTTTTGTCTCATCAACTGTAATGCCAATCTCATAAGATTCAGTGAGATCATGAATTAATAGTTCCTGGCACATATTAAGCGTTAATAAATGGTGGTGTTTATTATTGTTTTCAAAAATTAATAATAATGATAGTTTAAGTTTTGGGGTCTTCAAAGTATAGCTACAAAGGGGGTTGAAAGAAAAACAAGGAAAAAGGGACAGAGAAACACAGACAATTTCATAACAAGGAACATTACATTAGTCAGGTTAATGCTTACGGCATGGTTAACCTATGGTCACTCTGAGCCAGCCACTGTCTTAAGCCCTCTACAAATAATCTCACAATGAATCTGCACAACTCTTTAAGGAAGTAGCCCAGTTTTACTCATTGATGCACAGAGAGATCGTGTACTAGTTCAAGGTCACTACCGTCTGACTCTAAAGCTAGGGTTCTCAGAAGTCAAGGATTCAAAGCCCAGACAACTTACAGTTTAAATTTTGCATTTAGGTTTTTAAAAACCAATGTGTACATGCTTAATTTTGTGCTGTTATAAAAACAGTAGGACCTTCAAAGGAGTTGATGGTTATAAAATGTGGTTCCTAGTACTGCCAAGGTGGGCTTTTGTAATTAAGTTAGCTGTAGACATTGGCAAACATCCAAAAAAAAAGCAAAACAAACCTGTCAAGAGAGAAAATGCTTTTGTTAGATGACTCAAAATGTGGTTCACGCCTATTGAAAGAGTGTACTGAAGATGCTGTGTCAGTAATTAGCTAAAATGTTAAAACAGGGTGGATATTCGACTGCACTAGTCAGGTGATGTATTCAAGGATGAGCTTTGGCCCATATGTTAAGTCAGCCAAGAAAAAAACAGGGGTGTTTAGCTGCTGCTGGAACCTCGCCCTTGGAGCACAATGGATGGTCTTGGCAGCTGCAGCATGCCCACTGGGGACAGTCTGGGCCGAGGGGTATGACTGTGCCCTGATGGCTTGTGAGGGGTGTGGCCAGCCAGCAACAGGTGCCCCTTGAATGGGGAAGGAGTTTGTCATTAACCAGCCATGTGACTAAAGTGCCCGGTGGGGCCTCCATTTCTCATCTCTACAATGTGCAGGCAGGGAGAAGATTCCCGAAAACAGTGCAGAAATCCCCCGCACTCTGAACTCTGGGAACACAAGGCTTCCTGCCATCAGCGGAAACCCTTGATTTCTTCCAGATTTAAAAACAGACTTTGCGTGTGGGTTAACTTGCAAATGAGTGAACTTGAGGTTTGACATGTGGAGAGCTCGCTAAGAGACAGGATCCGTGGGAGTGTGGAAGAAATATTTTAAAATAAAGGTTGAAATGTGAATAGAGCCGGAGTGCCTGTTCTTGAACCTACTCTACCACCACGTCTTTTAAATTTATTTTGCAGTAAAAGGAGCTTGGGGGTGGGGATAAACAGAGTCATGGGAAGATCAGGGCAGAAACAGACCCTGCTGGTGGATGTGGCAAAAAGGATGATTTTAACTCAGGATCAGCAAACGTTTTCCTAAGAGCTGTCCCATTAATCGTTGCACAGCAGCATGGACATGGCACAGGCGCACAGGTGGCCATCATAATTGCCAAGCTAGCCTCACGGGAAACTTGGCAGCAAAGGTGAGCAGGTGAGTACATTGAGCTGAGAACCAATACCCAGGCTGCCTTGAGTTGAGCTTTTCTATTTCCAAAGCCATGAAACTGCTTAGATATGGGCTCATATGGAGGAAGCATTTGAGGGGCAAAAACGTTCACAGGTCAACGTCCCAGAAAAGGCCAGAAATCCACCTGCTGGACAGCAGGAATTTTAAATCAGGCGCCGCCCCCAGGCTGGAGGAGATGTTGGTTTAACCCAAAATACATAGGACCAGCAACAAAAAAGGCGGAGAGCTTCTGACTGAAGACCAGGCAGGGACCCAAGCACATTCTCACATCAAAAAAAAAAAATTTTTTTTTATTGGACATTTCAGGAGGAATTTATTCCATGCCTGGTGAATTTAGAGTTATGGGCTTGGTTTGGGCCTCAAACAGGTGATTATGGTAATTTAGAGAGAATGTACCAAGCCATTTCTGTCACAAGGACGTTCCAGCTTGAAAATAATAGTGTCTCCTTGTATTTATAGTGCTGAATACTTTCCAAAGTGCTCGCCCATCTATTATCTCATTTGATCCTTACAGCAGGCCAGAGATGTAGGCTGTGGCTGTGGCTGTGCTGTGGGGATCTGAGCGAGCCTTCCCTTCTCTGGGCTTCAATTTCCTGGTGGTGCTCCCAGGATCCCTTGCATCAGAATTCCCAGAGAAGCTGGTTACAATGCAGATTCCAGGGCGCCACCTGGACTTGGGACTCTCGCTGGGGTGGGGCCTGGGAGTTTGCACGTTAAGCATACTTTTCAGGTGATTCTTATGCACACCAAAATCTGAGAACCGGTTCTAGCATTTCCTAAACGCCTCAGCTCTGAGATCTTGTCATATGAAACACACATGCTCAGCAACTAAGAAAACCCTGGAAAAGGATAAAATTCTGATGAGTGGGGGAGAAAACCAGTCTAGCATTGTCCCCAGTGTATGTGATCATCCAGATAATAACAGCCTCTCAAGGATATAATTAGTGCCCTCGAAATTGGAATATGACTGTTTAATAATTTAAGTGAGATCATCAGGATTAATGAATAGCAGTTGAAATTAAATGTGGGACCATAAATCCACACAGGCCTGTTACGGTGAGGCCAGTATTTATGACAAGGTGTCCCGGAAAACAGGGGTCCGGCCGAGGCTGAAGTCATCTTAACTTCTCTGGTCCCATAGGGACCTTGTGTTTTTGCACGTAAGGTAACCCAGGTTATACAGTCAATGAAATCACCATCCAACTATGTCACAAAACATATTTGTGACACACGGCCTGCTGCTCCTATAATCCAGTGTTTTCCAAGTCTGTGCATCATTTCAACTCTATCAAAATAATCTGAGATGCCTGTTAAGAATGCAGATTACTGGGGCCCATCCCAGAACCACTGAACCAGAATCTCTGGGTGGGCCCCAGTGACCTCATTTTAACAAACTCCTCAGTTGATGCTGATATGGATAAGAGCTAAGAACCATTGCACGAACCCCATTGGAAATGGAGGCTGCGGCGGACACACGCCAGGTGTGTGGGCTGTCTACCTTGAGGTCACTTTCTCCTTGGCCAGCAGACAGCGGGGTTCTCCTCAGGGCTCCTTCCTTCCGTGGAAATCGGTATTCTCTTCCATGTCCTTATTGCACTTTTAGCTCATTAGGCTCTTTCCCATTTCCAATTTCATCGAATCCCTACAACAAGACTTTAAAGTAGCTGGGGTAGTTCGATGTTCCTCCGTGTTCCAGTTAATGGTAGTAACAACTGCCACCATCACAGCATCATTAACAAGGACCTTTACTGAACCTTGACCACATGCTGGGCCCTGCGGTGGTGCATCATCTCACTTAATCCTCACCCAGCCCCAACTAGCGTCCACAAGAAGGGAAGGTGTTAGTTCATTGGAGGGGAAAAGACCAGAGGTAGACTGGCCTGAAACACATGTGGATTTAGGTTGGGCTCAGCTGGCACCCCAGGCCGGCCCCCTGGACGAATCCCCATGGCCATGAGGGTGGGATACCACTGGCCAGACGGGCTGAAGCCGCCCTTGTGGCTGGGGGGTATTACTAATTGGCTGTTGCCCCAGGATCATAAGGAATGGGTTGTAGGGAGGCAGCAGTTCACCAAACTGACTACATCTCTCCTTTTTCCTCGGCCGAAAAGGGGAAGGAGACAGGGTTTTGTTTCTACTACAAAGAATATTTAGAGTCACCTCTGCTCAGGATGGTCTATATATGTAGGCGATTTTCATCCACCCATGGGTCAAAGTGCCGCTTCTTCTGTCATATGGCAGCAGGGCCATGTTTTCTGGGAAAGGCCAGAGCTGGTCTGTCCTCCCACCTGGTTAAAACAATCCTGCTGGCTGTTGTGGGGCTTCTGGGCAGGTAATTGTTAGTTTGAGTTTTCCATTAACAGAGACTGGAGTGTGGTTATTATTCAGGATATTCTAGACTATATATTTTGACAGCATACAGAAAAAAAAAAAGAAAGAAAAAAACCTAACAGTTTCTGAGAAGACTGGGCAGAAAACATAGCCTTATAACTCCACCTGTTTTCACCCTCGCTGCATATTAGCAATGCCCAATAAACCCCATTCATTACCAGGCACAGGGGCAGAGCACGAACAGGAGGTGGCAGGAGTTATTGGTTATTTTGAGGCTCCTGGTTGCTCATAAGTAATGTGGGCATCTCTGAAGAGGTTTGCATTTCTGTAGCAAACAAAATTAAATTCTTTTTATTTATTATTATTATTCTGGGAGGAATGAGTATTTTGGTCCTTTAGAAGAAGGAACTGAGTGTACACAAGGATCCCAAAGGTTGGAAAAGACAGTATGCATCTGTGAATACAGGAACCAACGCCCCTAAATCACGCAGGAGGAAAGGAAGCCACTGTGGCCTTTACACATGTCTGTTTCTTTGTTCCTATATAATGATGCAAAAATCACATTTTCATGCGATTTTTCTACTTGAGGTAGTAAGGCGAGAGAAAAGAGAAATGAAACCTTCCATGCCCGTAAACACTATATTGCTTGACAGTGCTACAATTTCCTCCTTTTGATTTCTGGAATAAATAAGTGATGTAGAAATGTGTGGATTTGGCCTTCTTGATCTTCAGAGCTGTCAAGTGTTGCCTGTTTTTGGCCATGAAAACTGGTTAACATTTTAAGCCTCTGGTGTTTACAGATCTGAAGGTGTCTCTGGATTCACATCAAACCAAAATTGGCTCTGGGGTTTGGCTGCCTAATAAAGATGCCACGGAACCTTTCAGGGGCTGGCAGTTCTGTAAGGAAATGGGGTAAAATCCCTAAAGTTTCTTTTTGCAATCGGTCCATTTCGCAACTGCCCATGGGTTGCTGGACAGTGGGTTAGAGCTAATGCCTACTTCTGGGCTAATGTGATTCATGTGCTAGAACCAACAGTATTTAGAGGATCTGGCTAATATTTCTAGCCAATGAAAGCAGCAGAACATACTTGTTAGACATATGGATGTGTATCTAATGTCATGGCTGAGCACTTCATATCTTTACCTAGAAGTTCTGTTGTTGTTTTTATCTAAAAGTTGTTTTATTTAGGAGGTGGGATATCCAGAGGAGGTGAATTTCTTACACTTTGGTTTGAACTTGCTACTAAATGTGAATTTTCCCTTTAGGCAAATGTTGGCTACTAAGAGGCTTCCTATAAAATTAGATGCATGTTTAAATGGCTTACAACAGTGTCTGGCACGTGGTAAGTGCTATATGGGTGTTAGGTGGCATTATTATTATTGCTATTATTGCTATTCCCCTCTGCGATGCAGACAAATCAGCCCTTTCGGCTCCCCATTTATCAAGCTAAATGTGAATGACAGGAAAGGAACTGGGTTGGTTTGCAGTAGATCAAGCTGGGTACTAAGGGACCTATTACTTTTATTTCAGCCTCAAATCTCATCTCCCTTTAGACCCTGAGTAAATAACAATTCGCATCAGACTTAAGCCGGCAGAAAGGCCCAGGAACTTTCTAAAGACAGACTATTATGATTAGAAGGGGGCAGCTCTGTGACTCTCTCCCTGGGGACCTTCTTCCAAGGACCTCCAATAAACTGCTCCACTGGGTTTTTGCTTCTCCCCATTACGTTTTTAAGGAAACATTAAACCAGTGGAAAAGGTTAGATTTTTATCCTCAGAAGAAAATCAGGAGAATATCAGCAATGTAGCACAGTTCTGCTGTGCCAAGTTTTTAAAATGTGGCAAGAAGGCTCGCCTACCTCAATGGAAGCATTGCATTTCCAAAAATATAATGCAGCTATTTTCCTCTACAGGAACAATTCTTTCCCAAATATCAGAGCTTTTGATGCTTCAGATGCAATCTGAGAGATTTGTTTGATATTTTTCTGCTATCCCAGTAAATCATTTATACAGTGCTTGATTCACAAAATCCTGCTTTTTTTTTAAGATGCACAAACTATCCTATAAACATATTGACTCTTGCATCCTATGTTCCTGCCAGATAGCCACCAAAAGGTTTATAGATTTTCCTCATTATAAACTAATTGATATTCTGTAACAGCTTAAGTCTTCTTAGCAGTTCTCTCCTTTGGAGCCTGAGAGAGAAGAGTTCAGGATGTCAGATATTAAAGGAAAAGAGACTCAAGAAGCCTGTGGATTTTCTTAGTGGGAAGACACCCTACAGACCAATCCTTAAGATCTGGGGTTCTTAAGATTAAGGAACCCTCCTGTCAAACGGGATTATCAGCCTAAGGGCAGGGACGCAGTTGAAACCACCTACCACCAATCTCTCCGAGCCTCAGTTGTGTTGTCTGTAAGATAGACCTGCTTCTCCTGTCCTCATATTTCCATAGAAGGAACAATATTTCACTTCTGGGTGGCCAGGGGAGGGGACGCTGGGCGGGCCAAAGCGTGAGCTGCCGTGTTCCCCGCACGGCCTGCTCTGCCCTTTCCTCCCTGTGCTGTGCTCGTTGGCACAGACTCTGCCCTGCCAGGGAGGCCCACAGACCCTCAGCTGCTATGCCTGCCCCTGGGCCTGTTGGTTCAGGAGGAAAGTGGTAGGAACCCCATGTTGTGTTCTCTGTCTCGGCCTCTCTAGCAGTACAGCTAATAGTCTGGGTCCCTTGACTCCTGTCTCCATCACCTATTTCACAGCTGACTCAGAGGAACAGAGATCTGACAGTCATTTTACAATGACAAGGGGAAATGACTGTAGAAAGTTAAGCGAGAGAAACTAGGGTACAAAGTTAAATATGACTGGATGCCCACTACACAAAGCGCAATGTAGAGGGACTAAATGTAGATTCACATTATGGAATATTATCCAGCTATTAAGAAACAGATGAGGTAGCGCTATATCTACTGACCTGAGAGATGTCTGTGATACACTAACAGGGGGGGGAAAAAAAAGAATGTATATAGTATGATCTCACTGAAATGGGAAAATGCCATGCAAAGATTAGGAATTAAGGCTCTAGAATCAGAATGCATGCTTTTAAATCAAAGCTCTGCCTCTTTGACCTAAGTACACACTGGCCACTTATTTAACCTCTCTCCATCTCAGTTTTCTCATCTGTAAATGGGGATAAAGGTATTATTACTTTTTGTAAGTAGAACAAAGAGGTTTGAGGTCATCGAGTCCAGTGGCTTTCACACTGAGCATGACAGGGCTCATGACAGTGGTGGTGAATGGGGGGATGCATTTAGCGCACAATAAATGCTCAGTGGGCATTAGCTCTTGTTATTCTGCGCTGTGACGTGTTAGTATTATTATGCAGATGGTCTTGAATGATACCCGCTGGACTGCTAATATCAGTCACCTCAGTTGGAGTGAGAGTGGAAGGGGATTGGGAGGATATGAAAAAGAAAAGGAACACAAAATGACAGTGGGCACCAAAGAAGACATACAAATGGCAGATAAGCCTATGAAAAGATGCTCAATAGCAAATGTCGTTAGGGAGTTGAAAATCAGAACAACAGCAAGATACCACCACCAAATGCTGGTGAGGCTGTTAAGCAACAAGAATTATACAGTGTTGATGGGAACACAAAATGGTACAGTCACTTTGGAAGACAGTCTGACAGTTTCTCACACAATTAAACGCGCTGTTACTATGTTATCCAGCAATTGCCCTGGTTGATATTTATCTAAGAGACAGGAAAACTTATGTCCACACAAAAACCTGTACACAGAGGTTCATGGCAGCTTTATTCATAACTGCCCAAACTTGGAGGCAACCAAGATGTCCTGCAGTAGATGAATGGATAAATAAATTGCGGAACATCCAGACAGCGGAATATTATTCAGGGCTAAAAAGAAATGAGCTACAAGCCATAAATAGACTTGGGGAAACCTTAAATGCATATTCCTAAGTGAAATCAGCCAATCCGAAAAGGCTACATACTGTATGATTCCAATTAGACTAGACAGTCTTGAAAAGACAAAACTATGCAAACCGTAAAAAAGCGAACGGTTGCCAGGGGTTATGGGGGAGGGAGGGATGAACAGGCAGAGCACAGGATTTTTAGGGCAGTGAAACTATTTTGTATGATAATGGTGGGTATATGTCATTATACATTTGTCAAAACCCATAGAAGGTACACCACCAAGAATAAACCCTAATATAAACTACGAATTTTGAGTGATAATAATGGATCAACATATGTTCACAAGTTATAACAAACAGACCACTCTGGGGCAGGACAGGACACTGAAGGGGGGAGGGGGCAGGTGGGAGAAGCTGTGTGTGTGGAGGGGAACATGGGAAGCATCTGTACTTTCAGCTTAATTTTGTTGTGAACGTAAAATTGCTCTAAAAAATAGAGTCTATTAAAAAAAATCAAACACTGGGGGGGAGGGGGGGGGGGGGGGGAGCCTAAATGTTAACAGTAGTTGCCTCCAGGTGATGAGATTATGGACAGCTCTTCCTGCATTTCGCACATTTTCTCCTAGCCTGTTCTCACGTTGTTCCCTCTGCCTGGAAAATTCTTCCCCCTCCCCCACCCCAGGAAGTCATATCTACTTATCCCTTATGATTGAGTTTAGCTGGGATTTTCTCTGGGAGGTCTTCCCTGTTTCTCCATCCTCCACAGCATGTGACCTCCCCCAAGGGGTACCTACTCCATGGACTTACAATTGCCCCATATCTCGTCTGTCTGCCCTACTGGGTATGAGCCTTCGAAAGGGAAGCCTGCTTTATTCCCAGAACCTAGAGCAGCATCGGGCACAGAGTCATTTCATGAATTCTGTTGAAATGCATTTCATGAATAGGAATGAAATCAGGACACACGTAGAGAAAAACAAAATAAGCAGCACAAAACTTAAGGTGAAAGAACCCAAGTAATGCAATGAAAGTGGAGAACAGCTACCCAACAGCTGTGGTGGTACTGGACGCGAGCTAAGGCTAGAAGAGAGATGACAAGAAACGAGGAATGGATGCTTATGGGGCGGTGTCAAGAGTGGTATGTTGAAATGCACATCGGGTCAGAGCAAATGGATTCCGGTGCAGTATCCTGGGACTGGCATGGTGTGAGCGTGCAGGCCAGAGTTAATTAACCCATCGTGGAAAGAGGGCCTCTGACCTGGGTCACAGGCGAGGGTCTCTACCCTGTGCGAGGTCTATACCCCTTCCGGCACCGCTCACTGCCAACAGCCTATCTGTGCACATACCTAAGAACATTCTTTTACGGAACGCTGCCCCATGTCCATTTGTGTTTGTGTCTTTGTTGACAGGGCCTTCAGTTGGGGAAAACGCTGTCAGTGAGCGCATACACATCCTTTCATTTCTGTGCCTCATCCTTCCAGGTAGCCTACAGTTCATCTGGAGACAATAAAACCCTTTCCATTACTACCTATCCGATGTTTCTAGAAAACCAGCACTGTTTCAAAGTGGGGAGGGGAAGAAGAGGAACAGAGAGAAACAAACGAACCAAGGCCTTTCTTGGGCTTCCTACTAAAAATCTCCGATCCAGGCAGCGCAATCTGGAGGCAGGTCCGCCCCACCCTACGCCCTCACCTCTCCCTCCCATGCGTGAAGGAACACCGCCACGTGGCGTCCTCCCACTCCTCAAGCAAAGCACACACGTTGGAAGAGAAGAGCTCTTGGAGACCCCTAGATTCTGCAGCGCCCTATTTGTAAGCAGGGCCAGGATTATTCCGGCGTCAGCGTCTGCCTCCACACTAGTCTCCAGTGCTGCCTGCACAAAGCTCGGGATCTGATTTCAAGAATTCATCTGCTCCAATTTTGTCTCCTACTCAAGGTCTCGACCCTCAGCTGAATTACAATTAGTTGCCCGGAGGATCCTGGAGGAGACTCATTTCAGAGGAGAATGCCTTCTGCTAGGCAGTGCCAATCTAGCCCGTAGTTAGCGTCTCTGAATTTCAACTCTGAGGACGCCTCCGCTCATGCGGCCCAGAGAAATCTGTCTTTTACGATGGCCCATATTTGCTGTACTTGAGACAGGCCTCTCCATAATTCTGAAATTGTTTCTCCCAAATCTCATTTTTAAAACAATCACTGCTGAGTAAGTTTTCTTCCAAAGCTGCCTTGAGAATTGCTTCTTGAAACAAGAATAATGATTGCTTTTCTGAAAAAAAAAATGCAGGTTGCAAAACCTGACAGCTAACGTGCAGGACTGAGGGGCGTGGGGTACGAGTTTTCCTCTGGGCCCTATGCCATTCATTGAGAAAACAGGGCAACAATCAGGGGCTTTGGTTCTCCTTCTCATCTGTGCAGTGGGACAGTATTTGGTCTCTTTTTTACCTTATTAGGGTGTGGGGATGGCACCGCATTGGATTAATATTTTTGCTCTCTCTGGAGAAGTTGATGCACTCAGAGAATGTCATTCTTATGAAGTTTACCTTTTCTTTTAAAATTGTTACATTTTTTTAATGGGGTTTGTTAGTGTTATCCCTGAGTACAACATTAAGGAAATTGGGATATTAGAGGTGTAAACCATTATAGTCCAGGACTGGCTGTGCTTGATAATGAGCTCTTTTTAGCAGGAAGTTTGCTCTTTCATACAATGGGGAAGTAATTTATTGAGACGTGTTCTTGGGGACAGAAAGGAGTAGTGCACTTCTGCAGATGCCTCACGGAACCAGCTGAGGCGAAGAGGGGTGAGCCTGTCCTAGGAGCCCGGACACTGGCATCCCTGTCCCTCCTCGACGACCAGCTGGCTATGCGCTCCCGGCTGAGCCACACCTGGCTCCAGACCTCAGGTCTCCCGCTTGTGAAAGGAGCAGGCTGAATTACATCTGTGAGTTTCACACTTTCTTAAGCAGTGGAGCTCCAATTAGTGAACAATTTTTCAGAAACCAAATGCAGACCGTGCTAGGAGAAGCACCTGAACCCCACCTGCACCTGTAGGTTTCTCAGTACCCCTCACCATGCACCCCAAGGCTTTCCTGGGCCCTCAGCTGCTCTGAGGCGCACAGTGACAGCCAGTAGCCTCAGTGACCTTGAAATTTTTTTGTAATTGAACAAGGAGAAATACTTGTTTCTAACCCAGCTGATGCTTGGTTTATTCTGCCTCTGGAGGGAACTAATGTCCTGTGACGCTCAGAGAGAAACCTGCCAAGTATTGTGGGCCCGCTCCCAGCACATCTGATTCTTCAGACCTGCGCCTGAAACACAAAGCCGGGAGCCAGCGCCAGTCACAGAAGAAGCTGCTGTGACTGCCACAGCCACGTCAGTCCCACTGGCTGAAGATGACCCTGTTCTCTATGTGTGGATGGAGCCGCTATATAGTATTTCTTCCTCCTTCTATCCTCATTCACTCACTAATTCACAAACATTTATTCACCACCTGCTTCTAGGCCACGAATGGTCCAGTAAGGAAGACTGACAGCTGACAGGTGAACAGAGAGCCACGCAGTCACACGTGGAGAACAGGGGCAGGGGGGTGGTGACAGACCTAACTGAAGATGGCGTGAGAGAAGCCAGCTGGGGGAAGAGCAGGGAAGGTGATGTCCAGGCAGAGGGAACAGCATGGGAAGATCAGAGGCAGGATGGAGCCTGCTGTGGCTGGTGCTCAGAGCGAGAGAGTCAGTGAGGGAGTGCGGCCCTGACCGCCACACTGCAGCAACGAGCCTGCTCCGAGCAGGCAGCCCCTGTACCTGAGAAAGGGCTCGGGTGCCCGCCCCAAGGAACAGAGGCTGTTTGTGCTGCAGCATCGTACATGGAAATCAAATAATCACTGGAGCAATGTGTTCATTTATTTTCCTTTTCACCGCCTGGCTGCGAGCCCTTGGCCGGCGGGTGGCAGGCCCAGGCTGGGAGGAGGCTGAGGCTGGGAGAGGAGACTGGGCAAGGAGAAGCAGAAGAAAGGGAGGAAAAGGTGGTGGGAGAGATCATCCACACCCTCGTATTCTCAATTGCTACCCACGGATGTCAGACGCTGAAGAGGGCAAATGGGGAAAAAAACGGACTCATTTGGAATGTGGTGTCGGAGGAATGCTTTACAGATACCCTGGACCGCCAGGAAGATGAACAAGTGGGTCCCAGAGCAAATTAAGCCTGAAACATCGCTGGAGGCAAATATAACAAAACTGAAGCTGTCCTACTTTGGGCACATCCTGAGAAGGCAGGGTTCTTTGGAAAAGACAATAATGCTGGGAAAAACAGAAGGCAGCAGGAAAAGAAGACCAAACATGAGATGGAATAACTCCATAAAGAAGCCATAGGCATGAGTCTGCAGGAGCCGAGCAGGGCTGCTGAGGACAGGACACTGTGGACGTACGTCACTCATTCAGAGGGTTGCCTGGGGTCGGGGACGATGCAACAGCATAACACGCACGCAGAGCATGGGTCCGGGGCTTTGAGTGCCTAGGCCTGGGTCTTCTACCCACTGCCTACATGACTCTGGGCAAGTCACTTAACCCCAGCTCCTCATCAGAGACTCAGGGATCCCAAGGCCTCACTCAGAGTCTGTTGTCAAAAGTAAATGAGGTAATACACAGGCCTGGTGCATTGATGGCCTCCTAGATGGTGAATGGACAGGAGACAATTTAGGTGGGAGGTGGGAAAACAGGGCATTTGTTTAGTGTTTTATAATTCGCAAAGCCATTTCACCCACAGAAAGGGGAAGACCATACCCGCACCTCCATGTCAGTACATTTATCCCTGACCTCCTCTCCTACAGCCAGCCATAGGTACTGTCAATAGGAACGATAACAACACCAAGCTTCAATGCTTATTTCTCATGTTCACTATGTGCCAGGCACTGTCCTGAACACTTCACACATAGTGACACGTTTCATGGTCACAGCCACCTAAGAGGCACATACTGTTATGTCCCATTGTACAGATGAGGGAACCGAAACACAGAGAGGCCAGGTGAGTGGGTCAAGGTCACAGATGTGGTAAGTGACAGGGCCAGGATCGAAGACGTAACCACTGCCAGGCTCTCTGGTAAAGACCAGGGCTATGGAGACAAGGAGACACACCCCTGGCTTCAGGGGGCTCACAGGCCTCGCTGCCGGGACACAAATCAATCTCACGTAAGGTATGAGATGTGACCATAACCACGGTGGAAGTACTAAGGGAACGAATGAGTTCTGACCATTCACTCATCAAAGGTGTAGTAGGCGCCTACTACGTGGCTAAGAAGCTGGGGGTGAGCGGTGATCACGACCGATGTGGTGGCCCCCGCTCTCAGGATGGACAGTGAGCAGGGGACCTGCAACCCGCCAATGTTGACGTGCTATATTTATTTGTATTTTAATTCTGCCTGTGATAAGAGCTAAGAAGGAAAAGGAAAAGCTCCCATGAGAATGAGTGTAGGTCAAGAGTTAGGGAATACTTTAAGAGGTGGTGAGAACCGAGTTCAAGATGGGTGCGTGTATGAGTATGTGCACACACACACGGACACACCACTGAGGCCTCAATACTAACGGCATGTAATTAAGAGTGGAGGATTAAATATGGGTGACAGGCAGGAAAACTCTGATTATTCTGGAGTGCACTCAGACTCCCTCTCTTCACTAATTATTAGTGCCTCTGAGAGAAGGTGAGCAGAGCAGAGGGCTTCTCTTGATTTTGCTGCAACTGGTGAAACCTTTGATGCAAAGAATAAACGTGAGACCACTGGCTGGAGGGCAGTGTGGTCTAGTGGTTAAGATCATATGCTTGGGGATAGACAGACACGGTTCGGTCACCCCATCATCACCTGAGAGCTATGTGACCAAAGGTAAGTTGCTGAACCTCTCTGAACCTCTGTTTTCTCACCTGTTAAATGGTGTGGCAGATACTGTAGGGGGGTTCACTCAACACTTATAATCCACTCTTCCCTTTCCTTTCTCTACTAAAGAGGCCCCAAATCAAAACACTCACATGCCCAGGCACTCTTGCAGACAGGGGTGCCCGGATGTCAGAGTTCCGACCAAAAGTCTTTCCTGAATAAGAAGGTAAAGGCTTGACAGAAGGAAGCTTTGTTCTCTTTGCCTTTCCTCCTCTTCCTGCCTGGAAGGCAGGCTCTCCTGAGGTACAGCAGCCCTTTTGAGAGCATGAGGATGAGGAAGCAGGGAGAGAGAAGCCTGGTTCTCTGACGACAGCCTTGAGCAGCTGTGCCAACCCTCAACCTTATTATGAAATGAATGAATCAATGAATGAAGAAACCTCTTACTTGTCTGAGCTACTGTTGATCAAGTTTGCTATTATTGGCAGGTTAATGCATTTCTGTATTGATACAAATGGGATAAAAACAGAACCTCCTGCATGGGCTGTTGTGAGAACTAGACGAGATAACGCGTGTGCAGCGCCAGGTTCATCACCTGGCACAGTAAATGGGGGCCCGTATGTTGGTGCTGCTGCAGAAGGGAAAGCCTGCCACCGCTGTGGCAGCCACGGGACACAGCACAGAGGGCAGGAGGCTGGGTGAGAGGGGCCCTACCTCGATCACTGAAGTCATCAACCAGCACGATCTCGGCGATCAGCTCCGGGGGCGAGCGGTTCAGCACGCTGTGGACGGTGCGGAGCAGGGAGGACCAGCCCTCGTTGTGGAAGGGGATGATGATGCTGGTGTTGGGGAGCGTCTCCAGGTAGCGTTTGCTGTTGCAGCTGGAGGGCGACACGGGGGACAAGGGAGAGGACAGGTTCAGCTCTCATCTTGCCAAGAGAACTCAGGCACAGGGCGTGGCTCACGGCAAACCCCACCTTCTGCTCCAGCCTTTAGGGAACAAGTGAGAGCTGGGGACACCTCAGTCACTTGAGAACCTTCTTCTACATGGCGCCCTGAAGTCCTGCCTCCAAACTCCGCGCACACAGTACATGGGGGTACGTATACAAGACCCAAAACCACGACGGCCCATGTGGGAAGAGCAGCACCGGGGTTCGGTGCTTTACATGCACCCGCTTGTTGAAGCCTTGATCGTGAGAGGAAGACGATTCCCTACCCTCACGACTCCATGTGGGGGGCAGTCCTTCAGTAACTGTGCCCTCCCCATCCCCCGTACATTCCTCTCCAATGGAGGAGAGATGAAACCATTTATCCACACGTCTGGGAGAATAAACCGAGCTTCGCGGGCTCAGCCCCTTCCTCTGCCCCTCCCTGGGTTCTACCAGCAGCAGGCACCTTTCCTTCTCTGCTCTCCGCCAGCCCCGTGGTAAGCTTGGCGGGTGGAAGGCCCTGCCTATGTGGGCCTTTAATATCATAACACCCAAAAGAATTAACATAGTTCCTTAAGAGCATCGAATATCTAGTTGGCGGTCAAATTTCCCTGATCTTCTTGTGTCTTTTTACAGTTGGTTTGTATAAATCAGGATCAAGACAAGGTCCACAGACTGCTTTTAGCTGATGTGTTGCCTAAGTCTCCGTTTTTCCTTACAATTTATTAGTTGAAGAAACTGGGTCATTTGTCCTACAGGACTTTCCACAGTCTGCATTTTGCTGCTTGCACTGCTGTGGTGTCTCTGAACAGGTTCCTCTGTCTGCCCTTCTTTGGTTCCTGCAAACTGGTAGTTGGATCTAAAGGCTTGACGTAATTCGATGAGATATTCTGGCAACCTCTTCAGAGGTGGTGGTGTGAGCATCCCATGGGAAACACGTGATGTCCAGTTGTCTCCCCTTTTGTGATGTTGGTAGCCATTGATGGTCAGTGTCTAAAGCCTTTATTTCATCAGGGGTTTGCAAAATGGTGACATTCTAATTCTATCATTTTTCATTTATTAGCTGGAATAGTTCTATCAGGAAAAACTACCACATCAACTATTAATATTTGGTTACCCTGAAATATAGGAAAGATAGGGTAAGTTCTTAATTCTTTGTTTACCAGTTTTCAGAATGACTAGCATCCTCCAAAGATGGCCAATGACTTGTTTTCATTATGAAAACGCATAAATATTAACATGCTTCTATTCAATGCAAGTATTATTCTTATTGGTTCCCAAATAGGCCCATCTTTTTTTTTTTTTTTAAGATTTTATTGGGGAATTGGGGAAGGGAAACAGCCAAGGTGTTGTCCTTCAATCTTAGTTGTGGAGGGCGCAGCTAGCTCAGCTCCAAGCCCAGTCACCATCTGGCTGCTCATCGGCAGCTCAGGACAGCTCAGCTCAAGGTGCTGTGTTCAATCTTAGTTGAAGGTGGGCATAGCCACCATCCCATGCGGAAGTCAAACCAGTAATCTTGTTAGCACGTGCTCTCACTAGCTGAGCCATCCTGCCACCTGTTGGCAGCTCAGCGGCAGCTCGGCTCGGGCGCAGCTCACGGGCCCATGTGGGAACCGGGGACTCTGTTGATCAAAGCTCTCGCTCTTAACCAACTGAGCCACTCGGCTGGCCCCCAAACAGACCCATTTTTAGCCAAAGGGAGTCTTCTCAAGTTGCCTCCTAGTCCTGTGAACAAGGTCACAGAGTACTGAGGGCTTCCTTGCTTTCTGATAAAAGATATCAGAAGACTCTTCAGGCTTAACTTGTATACTTCCTGCCCTAACCTGGAATCAGCCATGCTGCCAAGGAACCCTGGTTCCTTAATTCGTCCCACCATTCAGACAAGCTGGGGTAGGGGAGTAGGAGTGAATGCGTGGCCTCTGGCAGTGAGCTCCGTTCCAGCTGTGTGAACCGACTCCCCTAGTTCTGGCCGTCCGATTCTGATGGACAGGTCATCTCTCTCTTTCCTCCCGGGACGCTGGACTTCTTGCACGTCCCGTCTTGCTCTTCATCTGACTGGGCTGTTTTTATCCAGGCCGCATGCAGCCCTCCTCTGCCCCTTTCCCCAACTCTTTTAATCCTTTTGATCATTTCAGCCTTCTCTGGGAGCCTTCTCCAACTTCATTATGTCAGCCTTCACAAATAAACGAAAGCACCGCTTTTTAAAAATCCCTTTCCCCTAACTCAGCTGAGTCCTCTGTGGCCAAGAAAGAGACAGGCGACATCTAGTTTTCTACAAAAGGTCCTGCCTTCCATCCAATTTCACAGGAGGCTTGCTCAGCTGGAGCAGGGTGGGGGGTAGCTGTAATAAATTGCCTGTAGTCCAAGGGGTGAAATACAATAGAGCTATTACCCAGCAGAGAGCCCTCGCTCTCTCAAACCCCACAACCTGCCAGCAGACACACAAACACCATCGTATAGTAAGGGAAGTAGACAAAGCCACAATAGGCTAAATTCGCTTCTAATTTAATTCAATCGTGGAATTAAAGATTATTCAGAACGCAAATAAAAGGCTCAGCTGGAATCACAGCCCCAAATATCTGCCTTTTTTTTTTCTTCTTTTGGTCTCCTTTCTTTTTCTCCCTCATCCATCCATCCATCCACCCACTAAATAAGTACAAAATGGCATTTCGACTTTTGCCACGGGCACTCACTAGTCATTAGTTTGGTCCCAGTTTAGTAGAGGCTCTTTGTTTAAATAAAAAATTGTGTGACAAGCTGAAATGAATCTCTCCGGCATCAAGCCAGAAACTTGGTTCCACAGACCTGCCCACAGGCCACCTTCCTATGGAGAGCTTATGCAAAAAGGCCTCAGATCACAGTAGACAGAGGTGGCCTGGGGATGGCAGAGATGAAGACAGAAGGCTACCACTCACCCCAGGGCCACCCCAATCTTAGCAGCCCCCTTTAAGACTTGTCTTCATGTATTGTCTTGAGATGTCCACATTGGATGGTGACATACACCCAGTTCTTTTGTGAACGGTAAACACAAAGTGCCTCCCTGCTGATGCCTTCAGAGAGTCGCCACAGAGAATGTGGTCTCCAGGAAGGAGAAACCAGAGCACCGCTCCCAGTGAAAGGGGCTGGCCTTGGCTGTGACCAGACAATAAACAGCCTCTGCCTCCCCACAGCTTATTGTGCCCGATGGCTTACAAAGGTCTTTCTTTTCTCTCCTCGAATCTGTTCCAGCCCTTGGGAGGGAGATGAACCAGGGACTGCTCACCCTGTTTTCCACATCAGGAAAACAGAGCCCAGGAAGACAAGGACTTGGATTCAGGACTCAAATCCAGATAGCATCTATTTAAAATAACAATTGTGTGTGTGTTTCTTGAGGATACAAGTGATAACTGCTGTGTTTAAAAGTCTGGAAAACACAGAGAGGCTAAGGAACAACGGAGAACGACAGCAGCATCCTGTCCTGCCCAGTGCTGATGGGGCTGACCTCCATTCAACATTTGGGTATGTCTTCCTGTGCGCTATTTGCTGACCACAGGTCTGTTTCTACTGCATGGCATACAGCACACCGGCGTGATGGCATCCTAATCTCTGTGGGCTCCCAGGGGCAGCACGGCCTCCTGAGAGGCCTGGAAGAGCCCCTCTGTAGGCAGGATCAGGGAGAGCAATGCCCCTGCAGAGGGCGAAGCAGGGACACCGTGAAACTTCCAGCACACAGCACCCACCCTGATGTCTTCTTGGCTCAATCTTTCTGGCCCCAGGTGGCAACATATAAAAAGAAGCACCTGTGGAATTTCAAAACTTACAACTAAGACCCCCCAAAAAGCATTCCATCCCATGCACAAGGCACTTCCATTGTCATCTGGTTCACAGGCTGGTGAGGTCCCCACCCGGACAGGGGAAGTTTAGTTAGAGGTGCACAGCATGAGAACAAAGAGGCATGGTCGGCGGTGTTCCGTGATACACTGTGAAACAGTGAAAAGGGTAGGAACACTGTGAATGTCCGTCAATAGGAAAGCATTAAACAAATGTGAAAAATTCAAACTATGGAATACTGACAAGCAGTTTAAAAAATAAAGTGGATGATGACAATGATGATAACAGAAAATATCTGTTAAGGATTTCCGTTATTCCAGGCAATGTTCTAAGTACTTTATATGCATGAAGTCATTTAATTGTCACAATGCTTTCTTAGGAGGTAGGGACTATCATTGCTCTCATTACAAAGAGGAAGGAAACTAAGGCAGAGAGAAGGTAAATAAACGGCCTAAAAATTAGCTGGTAAGGGCTGGAGCCCGGAGTTAAACCCATCTGCCCTTTATACATATTAATATTTTCGTAGGGATAATGTATCCATGCTATTAATTGTATGAACAAAACCAAAATGAATAGATCAAAAACAAAAATTGAAGGAACTAAGCAGGAGTCTGGAGTCCTGGCTTCTAGTTTCTGCTCTGCCATGCAATAATCCAAGTCCTCTCTTCTGACTGGACCTCGGGGTCCCTTATTGTCAATAAGGGAGCCAGACTGATGCAGTGGGCAAGTCTTGTGTGCGTGCTCTGTATTCCTTCTCCTTTTGGTAACAGCATCCCGATTTTCCTTGGGGAAACTCCCATCCCTCATTTCTATAGCGTTTTGGAAGGAGGTCCTTGCCTTGCCTCAAGGGTGGGCAAGGGAGCCTGGCTCAGCCAATCAGAGCATTGCATCTCCCCAGCCACAGTGATTGGTTCAGGGATGGGCACCTGTAAATCAAAGTAATTATTTGCTGAGACAACCGGGAGAGAAGTAAGTTCTTAGCTGCTGAAATTGAACATGGGAGGCTGTAAGTCTGGTCTGCCTGGGGCCACCATGTAGACTGCTCCCTGTCTTAAAATGAAGTCAACAGAATAGAAAACAGAGCCAAGAGTTGGAGAGAGAGGCACCTGTTGGCATTATTTAGGGACCTGGATCCAGCCATGGCTGAAGCCAAGGTCTGCTCCTGGCCTTTTCAGTACACGAGCCAATGCATTTTCTTCTCTTAAGTCAGTGTGACTTAGGTTTCTGCCACTTGTAACTAACATAACCCTTGCTGATATAAATGGGTAATCTCTAAGCCCTTTCAGTCGAATGAATGTGTTTTAGACCAAATGCTGGCTTCTGAAAGGCAGAGACAGCAAGTCGTACTATTTTCCAGGAGTACTCTCAGATCTGAAGGGCGTAGCTTCTCTTTCCTGCTGCAGGAAGAGAACTTTGTTTATTCACTGACCAGGAGAAAGTGGCCTACGGTGGTGGTGATGGTGGTGGGGAGGCAGTGAAAGGACTTGGAGGCAGCTGAGCTCATTTGTCACCGAGCAGCCCCAATTTAATATTTCCTAAAGGATTCTGAGCTCTTGGGACACAAAGATGAATTTCATATACCAGCCCTTAAGATGCGCCCTCAGGGCTCAATGCTGGAGCACCAGAATATAAAAGAAGTAAAAACAGAGCAAAGTGTTGCAAAAATCTCTCTGTGTCCACTCTGAAACAGAACAACCCAATCATTTTGAAGGGAACCATAAAACACATTTAATTCCCTAGCACGGGACACCATGCACAGACCAAAGTGACATGTGGGCCAACTGAACAAACCCGGCACTCAATGTGCCTAAGGGAGTAAGAGTGCTCTGGATCGGGGTTCAAATCCTGGCTGCTGCTCTGCAGCTGTGAGACCCAAAGCAGGGTTCCAGCCGTTGCTGAGCCTCAGTATACTCATCTGTGAAATGGACATGGCAACACCATGAGGATGCCATGAGAACTAGGTGAGGCTGTACACTTAAACCAGCCACGTGGAGGGTCAAGTTGCTGGCTCTGTCCTTGGAGATGGGTCAATGTGGAGGACTCCCAGAAGAGAATGTCCTGTCTTTAATTCTCTCATGGTCAGGGATGGCCATCCCAGGGAAGGGCATGAGGCTTCTGTCAGGCTTAAGGAAGAGTTCTGCTCTTGTAGACGTGTATCCCAATTCTAGGTACCCCAGGCTTCAGCCAGCTCTGGGCTCAAAACATTCTCATTTGCTCACTCCTTCAATCATTCATGTATTCAAGAAATGTTTATTGAGCACCTCCTACATGACAAACACCATGCTAAACCCTGGGATTACAATGATGAAGAGCAAGTTGTTGTCCTCATCACATAGGATACAGAGTCGAATGGGGGAGAGGGACAAATAATATAAGCAGTACTAAGTTATGATAATTTTTCCAATGGGCTCTGGAGCCACCAAGAAGCTAAGTGGAAGTTATAAATAGCTTCAGGCTCTGGAACAAAAAGGAAGACACTGGGTCTCAGCGGGTACACGTGAAAAGCTCCTGCCTGCCCCCACCCCCAGACACAGATTTGGGCCCTCTCCTGACACACCCTCACAACAAGCCTTCCCTCCTTGCAGGGGATCAGCTTCCCAGCCCTTCTCTACCCTACTCTGGGGGATAAGACAGTCGGGCTGGAATCCGAGGAGCTGGAAGATGAGCGTGACAAAATGTGCCAAGGCTGACAGCTTATGCGGGTGCTTTTCCATTCAGAAGAGGTTTTGCTGAGAGCCAGATGCGCCCACCTGCTCTTCCCTCTTCTCAGGAGACAGGTAAGAGAATCACAAGGGTCTATTTATTTTTTTTTTTATAGGGGAATTGGGGGAAGGGAACAGTGCTGGGGAATTGGAGAAGGGGAACAGACAAGTTGCTGTCATTTTGTTCTTCAGTCTAGTTGTGGAGGACGTTGCTTCACTGGCCCAAGTTGGCACCATCATTGCGCTCTTCCCGGGCGAGGCAGATCAGTCGCCGCCTTCTGGACGGCCGCTCATGCTGGCTGCTGGCTACACACGGCAGCCCAGCTCCAGGTTGAGCTGTTGTTCAGCATCTTAGCTGTAGAGGGCAGTGTCACTGGCCCTCATAAGTGGGATACGAACCGGGTCCCTCTGGTGTCCCAAGCCAGCTCTTAACCAACGCGCCACTCGGCTGGCCCGAGGGTTTATTAATATTAATGATGCACCTCTGCACTGTCAGTTCATCACCAATTTCACATCCCCTAACCCACTCCAGGGTCTTCAGACACAAGCAATAGTCACAGGATCTTGGTTGTGTTGTCTTTCCTCCCCTTTGAACTCACATTTTGAAAACTCCCTTGGCTTAGATATTTAGTTTTAAAACCGTTACAAAAACAACAACAACAAAACATTTTAAAACACACAGCAAAATCTAACAGCTTCTTCACGCAGCTATCCCACACGATAAAGCTGGTCCTACAGATATAACAGGCAATGCATTCCATGTGCTCAAACTTTAAACCCAGGCTGACAGCAGGAAGGAGAAACCCTGGTTAATCAATATGGTATGGAAGGTCAGGGTGCCCGCAATGACCAGCATGAAATAACAACCATAAGGACCGCACCTCAGATGCCAGTTAGATGCCAGCTGCCAGGCAAACGCCATCAGGGAGAAACGGGCTTTAATACCAAGATTCTTGGTGGTTCGTGAAAAGAGGAGAAAGGAAGAAACAAAAATGTAAAGGATGTTCAAGGATGTTTTTGCCACTGTTTGTGGAAGCAAAGACCTGGGAACAACCTGTCTGCCTGTCAACGGAAGGCGGGTTGAGTAGATCATATTCCTGTGGAATATTAGACAGGTATTAGAAATGTGACCACAACGTAGTAAATGAACACAGCTACTTGTAGAATCAAATACATGTAGTACAATCACATTTTTGTAAAGCAAAACCAAACCCCTTCATATGTGTATATATGATGCATAAGCAAAGGAAACACTACAGAAAGCTAAACTGCTACCATTCACTACCTGGGCAGACTTAGGAATGGATGGAGAGAGAGAGCAAGAGAGAGAGAGAGAGGGGTGGGTGTGTACCTCGAGAGAACTATTGATTTCTCCCCGCAAAAAAAGCGTGGAGGAGGCTTACAATCAGGGGGGAATTATGTTCTATTCTATGTAAAAGTGCTCCTAAACTAAGCTACTCTTGCTTGTCTTATCATCCTGCTGTCCTTGATACCATCTTAATGAAGGGAGAGAATTGATAATCGCCTGTATCTTCCAGTCATTTTTCTCTTTTTCCTTAAAACCCTTTCAAGGCCAATACCACTTAGCAATCAAACTCAGGTCTGTAACCAATTTTACTGAGTGCTATTTATCTGCTCCTGGACAGGCATATATTACCTTCAGTGTGGTGGAGGAAACGCAACCTGAGTAGTCTGCTGCTTTTGTCCATTTATCTAGCTAATCCTGTTCGTGTGCCTGGTCCAAGAACCTTCACGCACAAACAATGAGAATTTAAAAATGCCTCCGTCCTTTTCTGTGAAGAAAAGGTCCCAGTCTGTGCAGGATGCAGCACAGAGAGCAAATGCTTGGGACCAGGTTTAAGTCTTCTTTGCCTTCCACCAGCTGTGTGCACTGGAGCAAAGAGCTGGGCTTCTCCCAGGCTCAGTTTGTGCATCTGTAAAATGGACCTAGTGATCCCCATTAGGTACAGTTTCAGAGAGGCTGGGATCACAAAAGAGTTGTGATACTGTTTTTGTAAATGAGAAGATAGTGTCAAAACATAAAGGGTAAAAAGTATCATCACACAAAACCTCAGAGTGGGACCGGGCTGGTAAAGTACTCAGCACAATCCCTGGCACCTCAGTACTTGATGAATGAGAAACGTTATTGTAACACCACAGCAACCATTTCTAGAAGACTTAGAAAATGCATCTGTTTGCAGAAATGATTAAAGAACCACACACCACACATCAGCTCACGTGGAAGTCAGGTGGTTTTTACCTAGCATAAATTGTAGGGGCACGTGCCCATTTGCTTTTTCTTTTCCTGGCTCACAAATCATTCAGGCTCCAGCCCCTCTTTCCGCCTGTCTGCTCCCGCCCTCCCCCACTCCACCCACCCCTGCCAAACAACTGCCTGGCTAACAACCTGCCAAACCAGGGAGTCTGCATCACTCACATCTGGGCATCTCTGGGGTGCTAATCTTATACCAAAGTACTCCATTATAAAACTGTCAAGCGAGTTTACTCTACTCCACCACACAAATTATGATAAAAGAGTAAAAACTGCTAATATGTACAAAATACGAGGTCTGACAGTTAAGTCTGAGAACTCATCCTAGAAAAACTGCTACATACCTCATTGCTGAATATCACTACGGTCACCTTCAAAGTACTCCCCTTGGGAAGCTATTCACTGATGACAGCACCTAGTCCACTCTTCAAAGCAATTTTGGAACTTCTTTTCTGGAATGGCCATCAGAGCTGTCGTCGTATTACGCTTGATGTCCTGAATGTCATCAAAATGTCTTCCTTTCAATATTTCCTTTTTCTTCGAGTAAAGAAAGAAGTCATTGGGGGCCAGATCAGGTGAGCAGGAAGGGTGTTCCAATACAGTTATTTGTTTACTGGCTAAAAACTCCCTCACAGACAGTGAGGTGAGAGCTGGTGCATTGTCGCGAAGCAAGAGCCATGAATTTTTGGCAAAAAGTTCAGGTGGTCTAACTTTTTCATGCAGCCTTTTCAGTACTTCCAAATAGTAAACTTGGTTAACTGTTTGTCCAGTTGGTACAAATTCATAATGAATAATCCCTCCGATACCAAAAAAGGTTAGCAACATCGTTGCAACAAGTTCGCAAACTTAATTGTCAGACCTCCCGTGTCTTCCGAGCCTATTGCTGTTTTACAGAGGGTCTGACAAACCTCTGAGCACTGTGGGGATGGGGTGGGGGAGTGAAACTCATCTGGGCCAGGAGTTTTCTTTGTGGGAAGGTTCGTAACTACAATATCAGTTTCTTTACTAGATATAGGGCTATTCAAATCAATCATTTCTTCTTGAATGATCTTTGGTACTTTGTGTCTTTCAAGGAATTTGTCATTTCATCTAAGTTATTGAATTTATAGGCATAAAATTGTTCAGAATATTCATTATTCTCTTAATAGTTACAGCATCTATAGTTGTGTCACCTCTCTCGTTTTTGATATTGGTAATTTGTGTCTTTTCTCTTTCTCATCAGTCTGGTTAGAAGTTAATCAATTTAATTGACCATCTCAAAGAACCAGCTAGGTTTCATGTATTTTTCTCTCTTGTTTTCCTATTATCCATTTCATTGATCTCTGCTTTGATCTTTCTGATTTCTTCTTTCAATCTTCTTTCTTTCTTTCTTTTTAATCTTTATTTATTAATTTACTCTTCTTTTTTTAGTTTCTTAAAGTAGAAGCTGAGGCCATCAATTTGAGACCATTCGTTTCTAACGTAGGCCTTTAATGTTAAAAATTACCCCATAAGTAGCATAAGTGGCCTATGTTCCCTGTGTAGTTGAAAAGAATGTACGTATATTCTGTTGTTAATGGGTGCTCTATAATCGTCGATTGGGTCACATTGGGTGATAATGCTGCTCAAGTCTACTAGTGTCCTTGCTGATTTTCTGTCTATTTGTTCTATGAATTACTGAGAGAGAACGGTTGAAATTTTGTAATTGTGGCTATGTCTATTTCTCCTTGCAGCTCTGTGAGTTTCTGCTTTGTGTATTTTGAAGCTCTCTTATTAGGTACATAAGCATTTAGGGTTGCTATATCCTCTTGATGAATGATCCTTTTATTACTACTATGAAATGACCTTCTTTATCCCTGGTAATAGTTTTTCTTCTGAAATCTACTTTTATTTATATTATTATATAGCCATTCTAGCTTTCTTTTGACTAGTGTTAGCATGGCAGATCTTTTCTATCCTTTTACTTTTAATTTATTTGTATCTTTATATTGAAAGTGTGCTTCTTGCAGGCAGCATGTAGTTGGATCTTGCTTTCTTCTCTAATCTGATGATCTCTGCCTTTCAACAGAAATGATTAGAGCATTTACATTTAACGTGATTATTGATGTGGATAGGTTAAATTCCATCCTTTTGGTACTTGCTTTCAATTTCTCCTTTCTGCTCTTTGTTCCCTCTACCCTCTTTTTCTGCCTTCTTTTGGATTAATTGAATATCTTTCATGATTTTATTTTATCTTTTATTTTATCCTAAAGGACTTCCTTTAACATTTCTTATAGTATGTGACAATTGTGATAAATTCTTTCAGCTTTTTGTGTGTGTGTGTGTCAGAAAAGTTTGTTGTCTTTCCATCTGAAAGATATTTTCATTGGGTACAGAGTTCTAGGTTGAGTAGGTTTTTGCTTTCAGTACTTTAAAGATGTTGCTACACTGTGTTCTTCCCTGTATTGTTTCCAGTGAAAGTTCTGTCACCTTTATATTTGGTTTCTCAGTCTACAATGTATTTCATTTCTCTGGCTGCTTTAAAGTGTTTTCTCTTCATCATTGGATTTCAGTAATTTGATTATGATGTGCCTTGGTGTTGTTTTACTCATGTTTCTTGAGGCTGGGTTTCACAGAGCTTCTTGGATCTGTGGTTTTATAGTTATCATTTAATTTGGAAAACTTTTGCCCATTATTTCCCTCCTCTCCTTCATGGACTCGTTACATGAATATTTGACAACTTAAAGTTGTCACACAGTTTATTAGCGCTCTTTTAATTTTTAAAAATTCTTTTTTTCCTCTGTGTATTTTACTTCGAATAGTTTCTCTTCTTATATCTTCAGGTTCACTAAACATTCCCCCCCTCCCCCGCAATATCTAACCTGCCATTAATTCCATGTACTGTATTTTTCATCTTAGATATTATTGGTATCATTTCTAGAAGTTCAGCTAGGTCTTTTCATATCTTCGATGTCTCTAACTTTTTAAACACAAAGAACACAGTTACAATAACTGTTTCAGTGTCCTCTGCTAATACGTACATCTGTGTCAACCCTAGGTTGGTTTTGAGTATTTTCCTCATTATAAGCCATGCTTCTCCACTTCTTTGCATGCCCGATAATCTTTGGTTGGATTTTATCTTGGTGAGGGCTGAATAATTTTGTACTACTGTAAGTATTTTCAAGGTTTGTCCTGGGATACAGTTAAGTTACTTAGAAACAGTTTGATCCTTTTGGGTCATAATTTATGCTTTTTTAAACTGGTCCAGAGCACTGTTCAGTCTAGGGCTAATTAGTCCCCACTGAGACAAAACTCTTTTAAGTCCTCTACCCAATTCTCCATGTTACGAATCACAGATTTTCCAGGCTGGGTTGTGGGAAGAGGTGCTGCTCTTGGTGTGGTGTGAGAGCTAGGCACTGTTCCCCCTAACCCTTTTGGATGATCTCTTTCCCAGCCTCAGGAAGCTTTCTCATAGGAAGAAGCTCATCGGTAATCTGCTGAATACTCAAGGGGACTGTCCACAGATCTCTGTAGCTCAGTCTCCATGCAGCTCTTGCTTCTTCAGTCCCTTGGCCTGTGAACTCTTTGCTCTTTGTTCTCCCTGGACTGTCAGCACCATCAGCTCAACTCAGGAAGTCCTCGGGGCTCCACCTGGGCTCCCCCACCCTGCACCACGCCCTGAAAACTCTCTCAAGGCAATTAGCCCAGGCAGCTGAAGGGCTCTCCTCATTTGTTTCTCGCCTCCTGGGGATTACTGTCCTTCACTTCCTGGTGTCCAGTGTCCTTTTTTTTTTTCCTCCAGTTGTTTCAGGCAGGGGAGTAAATCTGGTCCCTGTTACTCCATCTTGGCTCCTAAATAGAATATTTAAGGTCTATGTGTACATTCGTATTGGAGCACAGATATTATTATTATTATTACTACTACAAATGTGGTGGGCTTTAACTTCCTGTGCTTTCAAATTGTCATTTTTTTCTTCAGAGTATAAGTTCAATAAATGTTTGTCAAAGGTAACAGAGTATAACTCCCTCCACTGTTGTTTTTGCAAACTGTTGGGGACGTAAAGGTGCTCAATAGGAAACGGGCCTATTCTAAATAATATGAGCTTGTAAATTCTTTTGAGGAAATTCAGTACACACCATAAATTAACCATGTTAATTTAACAAAAAGGAAAAAGCAAAAAGGAGCATGGACCCAGGATTCTAGGTAGGTCTGGGCCTTTTATTGCAACAAAGACTCCGTTTAGGTTCATTCATTACTGGAAGCTAAACCCATGGACTGCAGAGGGCAGGTCAGGGCTGTAGACCACTTTCATTGCCACTTTGGACAATCTTTGCCTGGGAACAACTGACTACCCAGCAGGGGGCTGTGCATAGAAACCTTCAGACCCAGGCCACGTTAGCAGTTGCAGCTCCACTGCCATCAGCTCTGTACACCTGAGTGGCCTCCATGTGCGGCTGTTGAGCAGCCCAGCAGGGCCCTCTGGGTAGCAGGGAAAGTGGGCCAGCCCACCAGCCAGCCTCTGTTTTGCTCCCTTGGCAGGCAGTGCAGAGGGCAGGCCTGCTCAGAGCCAGCTGGCCGCCTCCCACGTGCAAGCCAGCAAGTCAGGCCCAAGCCTCTAGCTTCCGCTCTCTGTGGCTGCGCGGTCCCCCAGTGCAGCTTCTGGGGGAAGCGAATGCAGCTGGCACAAACAAACAGCCCCTCAATCCTCTTCTTGACATGCTGTTGCCAAAATTCAGTTCGAAGGAATAAAAGGCAAACATAAACCTCAGCTCCTGCTGGGGAAGTTGTTTAAGCTAAAAGAAACTGGGGGGAATAAGGGCTCCACTGCTCTAATTTATTCACACATTTCTGCTGTCAAACTGCAGGAAAGTTCCCTCTGCTGGGGGGGGGGGGCTCTTCAAGACATCTGTCAACTTATTTCTGAAAAGTCAGCTTCCACAACTAGGGAGTCTAAAAAAGGGGGGGGTGTGTGTTAGGAGCACTATATGTAGCCCCATCTTTTTTTTTTTAATTTTATTGTTAGTTTCAGGTGTACAGAACAATGCAATAGTTATCCTTTTCACCCTCACCAAGTAACGACTCCCCCTCCCCCCATCTACTGCCCTCCCACCCCCGATATGCTTATCTATTACAATTCCATTGACTCCATTCCCACTCTCTACTCTGTAGCCCCATCTTTCACTGAAGCTTGGATGCTGGCTGGGCGTGTGGGCTGGTCACGGAGGAGCCTGTGGCATCCTCAGGCTCAGCTCACATCCATCCAGGACCAGGGTTCCTCACCTTATCAGTGTCCTGGACCCCTCTGCAAGGCTGGTAAAATGCACACACACGTCTGAGAGCAATGATTATAATTCATAAAATAAAATATATGAGGTTGTAAAGGAAACTAGTTAGGCTGAAATAGTTATCAAAAAATTCAAATACAGTAACAAATGCGTTTCTTTAGGAACACATTAAATGACATGACCTAGTGGTGGTTCTAAAAACGACCTTCATTCCAAAGTAGTGATGAATGTCCACGACATTTCACGATACCTATAAAGTGATGAGAAAGCACGTGACTTCTTTTGGTGACTACATCACAGGTGCTTTGTTGCCTACATTCATAACTGGAGGAAACACCAAGTTTCAGTTGGAGGTGAATGAAAAAAAAAATGCCATGTTTTTCTCATCCAAGCTGACAGACCTTCCTGAATTCTCTTCGTGGACCACAGAATTCCTGGATTAAGATCTTTCTTTTCTCTGGGCTGTCGGGAAAGAGCACTGCGCAGGGAGACAAAGGGTCCGTACCCCCATGCTGGCTCCTCTTCTAACCAGCTGAGGGACTCATCCTTGCAATTCATAAGCTGAAGAACGTGCATCGTCTTGCCTGGGGCCCTTTGCCCAGGCAGCTCTCTACCTGCAGCGTCTTCCGCAAAGGCTGGTGTGGCGTGGGGGTGCCCTCTGAGGTTCCAAGCACTCTCTGCGCACCACTTATTACTGGGCTTCTCAACCGTGCAATGCCCTCCGTATGCCGTCTGTCCCAGCCCTTGCACAAAGCAGCAAGAATGGCTCATTTATCACTGTGTTCCTGGTGTCAGGCACAGGGCTCGGCACACACAAGACCACTATTTGTGTATTTACTGAATGAACAGATGAACAGATGGACAAAAGCTGCGACCACACCCAGCTTCTCTTTCTCATTGTAAAAATATTCCTTATTTCACACCAGCAGTTCTCAACCCTGGTCATATGAGAGAACTGCTTTTAAAGACTAGGAAACGCTAAGACCCAGGCCTCATCCCCAGAGATTGAGATTCCAGTGGCTTGGGGTGGGGTCCTAGCCTTTGTATTTTTTTTAAACTACCCCAGGCACAGTGAGAGCCCAGAGTCCCACAAAACATCAGCTGAGGTGAGAATAAAAGGCTCCCAGATAAACTTCTTCCCTAGACCCAGAAAGATGATATTAGTGCCGAATTCTGAACTCTGCAAGGGGCTAAACACATAAATGGAGTTTCTGACCCTCAGAGTCAGGTCGCAGCTCTGAATCCAGAAACATCAGTAATATCTGAACTACATTCTCGGACTTAGATGAAAAAAATTCTCAGGCTTGACAGTGAAGTCCATGAAACAAATTGCAAACCCCAGAGGCAGGCACACTGAGGCCCGTTCCCTCCCCTCACTGCAAGCAACCCTCAGGAAGAGGGCCCAGTCCCGGACAAGAGGCGCACTCTGCAGCCGTGTGGCTTCCTCCCCCACAAAGTGGAGATGGTAACAGTACTCCCCGCTCCAAGCACTGTTGCAGGATGTAATGGGGCTGGAAACATCTGGGGAGCAGCCAAAAATGCTGTCAAGATTAATTCTTGATTATTGCAGTCTACCGACTCAGTTCTTATAGGTGCAAAGACCTTATAGCACAGCAATTGAGAACACATATTCTAGAGCAGCGGTTCTCAACCTTCCTAATGCGGCGACCCCTTAATACAGTTCCTCATGTTGTGGTGACCCCCAACCATAAAATTATTTTCATTGCTACTCTATAACTGTAATTTTGCTACTGTTATGAATCATAATGTAAATATCTTTTTGTTTTCCGATGGTCTTAGGCGACCCCTGTGAAAGGGTTGTTCGACTCCCAAAGTGGTCGCAACCCACAGGTTGAGAACCGCTGTGAGAGGCAGAATCCCTGCATTCAAATTCTGGTGCCACCTCTTACCAGCTGTGTCATCTTGTGTAAATGATTTAACCTTTTGGTACCTCAATTCCCCATCTGTAAAATGGTGATAATAAAGGTATCTACCTCACTGGGTTTTTGGACAGTTTGGCTGAGTTAACGCACTTAAGTGCCCAGAACATCAGTTATAAAACGTAAGCATGGACCAGATTCATCTTCAGGGCTTCTTAAAACACCGAGAGCTGGGTCCCTGCCCAGAGCCTTTCATTTGGCTGACCTGGGCTGGGATTTGAGAACCTGCATGCCCAACAAGCGCCTGGGGGATGCTGATGGCACTGGTTTGGGAACCACACTTTGAGAGCCACTGGCTTAGAACACTGCCTGGCATATAGTAAGCACCTAGTGAGTGTTAGCTCTCATTATCTTTGCCTGGCCTCTACTTTTAGTCCCTGAACAAAACACTTCATCCTCCAGTGCTACGCAGTACTGCCTTCGTGTAGGAGCCATTTTGAAATCTCCCACTTGCAGTGGACCCCAAATTTTGGCCCCCATACAAGTCGCAGGAGCTCCCTGTGGGAGCTTATTTGTAATGCAAGCTCTTAAGCCCTAACCCAGATCTACCGACTCAGGAATTATGGGGGTGAAGCTCAATGTCCTGTGTTCCAACAGCCCCTTCAGATGATTCTACTGCACATCAGCTTTAAGAACAACTGTTCTCCTAGAAAATCGCCGTGACCTTCACAATAACCCTACTGAAAACGTCCAGGAGGCAGGATGGCTTCAGGTCCAGAATGTAGCTTTTGGCTGAACTGGAGCCTAAGGCCTGGCTCAGCTCCTCAGTCTCTTTGTGGCCTTATGGGAGTTATGACACTCCTTTAAACCTTGGTTTTCTCATCTGTAAAATGGGCATCATTTAGGACTCACCTCACAGGAACCTGAGATGATGCAAACAAAGGGCCCGGCACATGCTGCCTACTCAAAGAATGTTAGCTGCCACTGTCCTCTTTATAATTGGTACACTATGTCCTCTCTCAAATGATTTGCAGTAGCTTATAACAAAGACATACATATACAGATACACAGGAGAGCTAAAGTAAAGACAATAAAAAAAATAAGAATGTCACACATAGAAAGTAGAGAGAGTGAAGGCTGGAACTGTTGCTGCAAATGTCTTCTAACTGGGGTCTGAATATCCCCATGGGCCAGAGCAAAAAGGAAATGTAGGGGCTCCATGTTCCACCACCTGAACAGAGCTAGGAGACTGGCTCTCTTGGGGACACATCACCGTCCCTCTGCCTCACATGGACATCCTAGGTGTATCCAATCACGGGAACCTTCGCACAAAGGCCCTCGGGAACAGGAGGGACTCTCCTATCCAGCAGTGTCTTCTTCTACCTGTTTCTTTAATTAATTCTCGACAAGAGCCAAGAGCAAAATCCTTACATCCCAGAAGATGAGCGATGTTACACTTACTTTGGGTGTCGGATATCAGGGAGAGAGCGGTTCAGGGAGATTTTATCACTGACGTAGATGTTAAACCCATTTTCTCGGTACGCCTGATCCACTCTGTCTGCGTCGGTCATGGGGTAAGGTCGCCCCTGCTCTCCATTTCCTAGGGGCAAAGAGCAAAGTCGATGCTGCTAAGTGAATCGAGAGGGGAAGAGGGATGAAAAAGGCGACGTGACCACAAAGGTAAACCTTTATGATCGGATACCAAGTGTAGGTCCAGGTTTTCAGGGGAAAGAGGACAGAAGGCAGGTTAACGGGCACTTATTCAGTCATGGGAGTCCTACACTTCACAGACTTTGTTCTCATGTGGTCTCCACATCAAGTCTGCAGGGTGGACTGGAGAGCCCTCAACCTCTAGGTCAGCGGTTCTCAACCTGTGGGTCGCGACCCCTTTGGGGGTCAAACGACCCTTTCACAGGGGTCACCTAAGACCATCGGAAAACAAAAAGATATTTACATTACGATTCATAATAGGAGCAAAATTACAGTTATAGAGTAGCAACGAAAATAATTTTATAGTTGGGGGTCACCACAACATGAGGAACTGTATTAAGGGGTCGTGGCATTAGAAAGGTTGAGAACCGCTGCTCTAGGTGGATAAATGGGGACTCAGAAAAGTTATAAAACCAGGTCTGCGGGTTGCAAAGCCCATGCTCCCTGCATTCTGCCAGGAGCCCCAAACACCCCTGACTGGGAGGCCAATCACCTGGACAGGAGGCCAGGTTAGTCACGTATGAGCGGATCACCATGGCCCAGTCACACCACCTCTCTGAACTGTAGCTGGTGCCCCTCTGCTACCCACAGCATGTAAAGAGTCAAAGGAAATGCTGTACACATGAGAAAGCTTTCTGTAAACTACAGAACACTATATCAACGTGAGGAAATATTATGATTACTGTCTAGGCAGGGTAACTTTATATGTAAATTGGAAGTGCCACAGATTATAAAAGATGTGTTGGTTTTTTAAGCCAGCAAATGAAGAACTGCCTAACCTACGCCAGAATTGCCTGAAAAGTGTTGCCGTGGGTCACGCACTGAGTGGGTAAAGGCCTCTTCTTTCCTCTCTCTGGACAATCCACCTGGGGAAAGAGTTCCTGATGCTCCAGGAAATTATCCTCTGGGTTCCCAGGGTGCAGATGGTGATTGGGAATGTCTACAACAAGCCCTGCGATAACAGCCCAAGAACCCGCCAGTGATGAGGCTCTTAAAGAAATGGCAATAAAATCAGTGGGTTAGGAACCACCTCATCTTCTGAAGCCTGTGGTCGGAGCAACACCCTGCTTGGTTTGCAAAGTTAATGCTGACCATATCAGCTTGAAAGGAAGGTGCCAGCTGAGAGGCGCAGCCCAAGAATGGCTGTGGCTACCCCAAACCAGCCAGAGGAGGGGGAGGACGCTGCTGTCTGTACAGGACGCTCCACAGTAGCACACTGTTGGTTAGTGCCCAAGACACATTCCGGAAGGGACACAAATGCAGCGAGCAGGCACAGAAGGGCAGAAACATCTCTCTCAGGGAAGAATGCCTCAGGAAGGCAGTACAGGGGACTGATTCAGAGTCCAGGCTCTGGAGACGGGCATAGTGGGGTTCACAGCCCAGCCCTGCCACTCCTCAGCTAGGTCCTCTTGGGCATGCTTTTGGCCTGCCTATGTCTTGGTTTTTGCCCTCTGTAGTAACTGGGATAAGAAGGTTCCGTGTGATGATTAAGGCGGTAATGCAGGGCGAGGTGCCTGGTACGTAGCACCGGTCATTATTATGCTGAATAATTTCTCCAATCCTGACTTTTTTTTTTGCTAGTTAGCCCAACGTTCTAATAATTCTAGTATAATTATCTGGCAAATCAGCTCTTTTCAAATGCTTCCTTTCTTAATTTAAGCGGCACCCCCTTCCCAACCTTTCATTCTAAATCACTGGCATACAGAAAAATGCATGTCATGTCTTTAGAGTTCCCTGAACTTCAGTTATCATTTCAGCTCTATTCATAGCCTCGTTGTAATCTGGTTTTGTCATAATGTAATTTTGAAAAAAATCAACAATAGTGGGTGCCTTTAACTGAGATAAAAAAAATGAATAAAATACCAATCCCTTATATTTCTAGAGTTCTTTCCAGGGTAAAGTTTCTTCATACCAACACGCTGAGGCTGTCAAAACAAGAAGCATGAGCCCCACTGACAGATGGGGAAACTGAGGCTCACGGAGAATTTAGCTGATGGTCACATGGCTGATAAGGGGTGTCAGAGCTGCTTTCCTGACTCCTAATCCACGCTCTCTAGAAATGACTCTCCTTACGTACCTTCCCATCCCAACCCTTCCCAACGCCTCACGGCAACAGGAACTGCTCCCAAGACGAATTAGCCAAAGAAAACTTTAGCTGAAGCCCACTAAATTCCTTCAAATTCATGGCTACAGTGCTGGGTAGGGGTCAGCTCTGCCCTGCAGACCTGGGTTCAAACTCCAAGCCTCCCTCCTTCTCACTACTGTGGACTGTGGGTAGATTATCCCATCTCTCTGAGCTACAGGTCCCTTCTCTCAAGGTGGCTGAGCAAATTCCTAAAAGCAGTGGATGTGGTGATATGAGTGGAGAAAAGAAGGGGTCAGCTGTCAGGTGAAGATGGGGATTCTAGAATCAGGGGAAGGAATGGTGGCAGATGGAGTCAACAGAAGGTCCAGACACCCCGTTAAACACGCGCGCACACACACACACACATATGCACGCGCGTGCACACACACATGCACATGTGCGTGCACGCGCACACGCACGCATACGTACACTCTCCAGGGGACCTGCCCGTGGATGACCCTGCTCTCCGTACCTACGCGCTGAGCATCCCTCCTGATGGCTTCTTTGTCGTGCCAGTCCTTCAGCTTTTGCCCATCTCCCAAGAAAAATATCTTCTTTGGCTGATTGTGTGATCCCTTAAAAAAAAAAAAGACAAATACTATGAAAAAGAAAAGGGAACATAAGTTTAATAACAGAGACCCAGAATTTACACTGCCTGAGGGGGCTTTTGGTATTGATTGACTGTCTGCCATCGTTTCTTCATTTACGAATGCCACTGGTATACCTCCGTTAGTGCCTGCCATGGACCAGCCAGGTGTGCAAAGATCAGAAAGGTGACGGGCACACAGTGTCTACCCTCTTGGAACTCAAAAACCAGCAGGAGAAAAAAACAAATGGCCAAGCATTCCTTTCACCCAAGAGAGAAAGCAGTAAGAATGGCGCCGTCCAACAGAAACGATAACGCATGCCACAGGTGGGAGCCGCATATGTACCTTTCAACTTTCTGGTATTCACATTGGGAATAAAAAGAAACAGGTGAACTTAGTTTTGAAAATATATTTTATTTAACTCAATATACTCTATGTGAAATATGATCATCTTAGCATGCAATGTTAAAAATCATTGAGATATTTTATTTCTTGTACTAAGTCTTTGAAACCCCATGTGTACTTCACACTTGTGCTCATCTCAATTCAGACCCTTTCAAGTGCTCAACAGCCACAGGTGGCTGGTGGCCACATACTGGATGGGGCAGGGTAGTGACCCTTAAGATGAGAGGCCCACAGGAAGTGCTACAGGAGTTCACTTCTACCTGGGAGAACTGGAGAAAGTTCCATGGACTTGTGGGCATGTGGGGTACACTTCAGATAAACAGAAATGAGAGGCAGGCAGGACAAATGACCTAGGCATAGACTGCCAGGTGTGGTGGACAGTGGCAGAGATGGGCTTGGCCCAAGGAACACTGAGTACAGGAATAGAAGTAGGGTCTTGGTCATCTCTACCGTCCCAAAAGAGAGCTCCGTCCCAAAGAGGGCAAATATTTGGCAATTTTGTGTGGAAGGTATGAACAAGCCATTGGATGGCTGAAAGAAAACAGGGCTACACAGCAGCCCCAAGGGGCCTGGCTCTAAAGGTGTGTATTTTGTGTTTGGGGAGGTGAGCCCATCATCATGGGCCCATCAGGAAGGGTCTCCCTAGTTAAAAGAGGCCACAGACCAGGGTCTGGGGTCATCCAAAGGGGCCAGGTGCTTTCCCATGTCATAGTCAAGTCTAAAAACTTGGCCCTAGGGCTCAGTTAGAATTTCCCAAGGTAACACGGCACCACAAAATCTTCCATGTTCCCGTAGATGAGAATGGCTTTCCCCATCACCTTGCCCGTTAAAAATTCCACAGCCTTGTCCTTGTCACTGTGGCATGCAAAATCCAATGGTCCTGTTTCCTATGCAATTAATGACAAAGGCCCTGAATGTGTGGCATGTACTGGGACATTAGCACCAACATGAAGCCACCAGAATAAAACCATCCACACACCCATTTATTAAGTCTCTGGCTGATTCTCGAGTTAGCAGATTTCCCCCAACAGCTCAATATCCTTACAACAGCTCTAATGACAATAACAATCCTTTGTATTCTGTCTCCTACAGACCGCTCTGAGCTGCAGGAAGAAAATCCTGAAAGTTGGCATGCCAGGTGTTTTGGTCAGAGAAGGAAAGGAAACTGTGAGAAGAAAGGCCACATGCCCACAAATCACAGAAGCTGGGCTAGAAGTTTCTTAGGAGGGTTTCAACTATGTTGAGCTACATTTGTACAAGAGACACCTCTGTGCTGCCTGGGGGAGAGAGGGGCTGAGAGTAGGAGCGTGAGCCCCCCTTCAGTCAGACCACAAATGCATCTATCTGTTTTCTGTACTGGGGTTCCATGTGGGATTTCATTTTAGATAGGTTCTCTGCAAAAAACAAACTGACAACCAAATCTCCAAACAAGCGAACAATTACACCTGGAAACTGAGCTAGGACCACTTCCCTATTTCACCAACAGGGAAACTGAGCCTTGGGGTGGGTTAGAGACCTGCCCAAGGTGAATACTTCTAAGTCTAGATGTCAGGATTGCTTGATCATGAGCTGTTACGCAATCTTTTTTCCAGCCCTCCCCCCCAAATTCTTCTCTAGTTTTTGCTACCCAAAGATTGGGAAATTCAGTTGGTTACTTGAGGCCACTGGCAGAACTAAAGAGGCTCTGCAAATGGAGGATGCCTTCATGCAACGCACCAATCTAAAGTGGTTCTCATAGTGTGGTCCCTGAAACAGTGGCGCCCTTACCACCTGGGAACTTGTTAGACATGCTCATTCCTGGGCCCCGCCCCGGGCCCCCAGAAGCAGAACCTCTGGGGACGGGGCCCTTTGATCTGTGTTTTAACAAGTCCTCCAGTAGATCCTAATGCAAGCTCAAGTTTGAGAGCTACTGGTCTAGGATGAAGGAGGCCACAATCCCTCCTGCTCTGTGCTGGTCAAACCAAACCCGGGCAATTCCATCCACTGTAAGCAGGCAGTTATCATCATAGGCCACACAAAATCTGAGGCCTGGTCATGGGCAAATTACAACCTGGTGGCTTTTTATTTATTTATTTATTTTTTAATTTCCAGTGTGAAAAAAAAAAAGAGATTTTCTGTTGTTTTATCAAGAGTTTTGGCTTCTCTTAAAAACTCAAAAGACATGTCAGTGCTCAGACTGAGTTCCCTCAGCCCCGCTGCTGGGCTGAGCACAACAGCTGTGCTGCTTAGACAGGGCACAGGGCTGAGTCTCACAGTTATGACCTCATAGAAGTAAAGTCCTTGAATCTTGTTCTCAGGATGAACAGTGAATTCCTGAACTAACAGGGTAGAGGATTAAGGTTCCACAATTCTGGGAGTTTGACACCCATGGCTTCTATCACCTCCACTGCCTTTTGCCTTAAGGATGTAACGTCCCTCTGGGATGACCTGCAGAGATGACCTGTGCTGGTTTGGGTGGTTGCATTAGTCCTTACATCTTCCCTAAACTAGGAGGACTGCAGAGCCTGCCGACACAGGGAGTTCTGCATGTCTACGTGTGTAATTACTAGAGTCCCCAAATAGCCAAGCTAAGCAGCTGCTCAGAGACAATTAGTCCACTCTTCCCCATCTTACACATGGGGAAACTGAGGCCTAAAGAGGCCAAGTTACTCAACCAAGGCCACGCAAGCAGGCAAGAGGATAAGAGCCATGTTCTTCGGTTCCCAGGCTAGTTTGTGGTAGAGAGAACCCTTGTAGTGTAACCTTGGACAAGAGACAGGAGGCATGGAAACCTCGATTTTCCCATCTTGAAAATGGAGACAGCACTGCCTGACCACAGGTACTTTCAGACAAACTGAGAAAATCACCAACAGTATATATCCTGAGCACTTTCAGAATTTACACATAGAATGTGGATATGAACTTTAGGATCTGAAGAATCTACTGTAAATCGACATCTTCACACCAAATTGCCTTGATACAGGACTCAAATTTTACTACATATATTAAAAAGATTTCCAGTAATAGGTCTGAGCTTTTGGTAGGAGAAAAAGCTGGTTTCAATTCCAAAATCACAGAGCCTTCAGAGCCCAAACGGCCTTTAGAATCCTATCCACAAACCTTAACAAAAATTGCAGTTAATTTCAGGTGGTTCACAAGTTTCTTTGGTCCATCCATGGAAACCCCTTAGACAGGTCATTCAAACTATCACCAGATGTTTATTGAGACCTACTCTACACCAGGCACTGTGTTAGGTACTAGGGACAGAGGCGTGACAAGACAGATCCCCGTGCAGGCACTGATGGAATTTACAGCCAGATCAGTCTCTTTCAAAGGGTGGCTGAGGTCTGGAACCTCACTATAGATGTACATTCCTGGGCCCCCCCCTGAACCTACTCAATCAGAGTATCTGGGGGTAGGAGGCCAGGAAAAGATGTTTTTAAATATATCCTCCATGTAATTCTGATTCACAATAAAGGTGAAAAAGCCACCTTTTTTTCACTAAATCCAACATTTACTATCTCATTTTACAGATATAAAATCTGAGATTAAAAGAGTAGAATGGACTGGCCCTAAATACCATAGCTTGTCATCCTCCAAAACCAAACCAGAACTGGCTGTTCTCTCCCTGGGATAAGCTGTGAGCTTCCTGAAGGCAGGGGCATGTCTGTTTTGGTCCTTCACTGTGCATTCCTAGGCCAATGCCTGACTCACCTGAGGCCTTCCATAAATATTATACCAGCTGAATGAATGACTGCTCACCAATGGGGCCAGTAGTCTAGTTTAATGACTCTGAACATTCTTGTTCCAGAGGTGGGAAATCCTAGGTTTCACTTCCTGGGTGGTGGATCCCCTGTTTCCCGGACTGATAAATAGGGGAAACTAACAGGTTATTATTACCTGCGGGTTGTTGGAAGGATGAACTGAGCTAACCTACACAAAGCATCCAGCTCAGTGTCCGGCACAAAGTTAGGCCTTCTCAGGAAAGGAGTGCTACTATTCATACATCATTTTTAGAGAAAGGTGATGATGTGATATTTGTGATGGCCATGTTAGGGGGATCGGAGAGGGATGGGAATCTACTAATAAAACGGTGAGCCCTGCAGAGGCAGCCTATTTAACACCTGAGCCAATGCAACTGGCTATTGCTGATAACAGGATTTAGAGTCTCCTCATTAACAGGAGGTCACATGCTCCTGTGGAAATCCAGTGTTCTTCAGGAAAGAAAGAAGTGCTTCGTTAATAGTGGCATTCTACAACAGAAACAACTGCCATGAGACCTTTAGCAACAAGACAGCAATTCTTACGCAATAGCAATCACTCAATATTAAGCACAAAAGCAGATCTGGATTTTCAATCCGGAAGTCACTTTAAGCTTCTTTAATTCTACAGATGCCAAGATTTGTCTATAAAAGTGTGATTATTTTTCTTCAGCAACCATGTTTTGCTACTTTTCTTCCCCTTGGTTTGTGGATGACCTTTTGCTACAGGAAGCAAAGAGGTTGGGAAGCAGTGTGGCAAGAGAGGTGAGACTGGTGGAGGAGGCTGGCAGAATTAACTGGAAATCACAGTGTGTGATAAACTGGAAATATATCTGACAGTCTCCTCTAAATAACTGCTTCTGGTATCTGCGTGCTTTTACTTAACATTCCATGGAAGAATTGATTAGTGTTCAAACAGCCACACACTCACACATACACACATCGAATTTTAATCTCTTGTTTAATCACTATTTAGCGTGCCTGGCACCCTTTGGAGGGAGGGGAGAAAGGTGGTGAAGCAAGCCAATGGCACTCTGCCCAAGAAGAAGGATCTGATAAAGTGCACGCTCTAATCCCCGCACTGCAGACTCGGCAACTCGTGCTCACAGCAGACACTTGAGTCTGGCGGAACTGGCTCGTGTCTTCAAAATAGTGGAAAAAGAGCTGTGTGCACTAAACATGCAATGCTGACAGGAAAACTGAGCAGGTCATCTGCTTCATCAGGGTCTGAGGACATGTTACAAACCAGATTCTGCCAAATGTTGGGATGGCTGCCCTGCCTCTGACCCTCCTCTGCACTAACCATACAAAGGCCATGGAATGATTTTGCTTTGAGGTTTAAAAGACGCTACACAAAGCCAAACATTTGTTTATCTGCTAAGTAGATTATTCTAATAACCTTCACACACACACACACACACACACACACACAGAGCAAAGCATTCTTTTCAAGGTTGCCTTCAAGGTTATACTTCAAAGAGAGCCAGGTAGGACTTAATTTAGCCAAAAGTGCCGTTACTTTAAGCAACGAAGTTTGAACACTTGGATAAATGTACTTTCTTCATGAGTTTTGAGGACATAAGCTGGATTGTTTTGATTTATTTATTCTTTCATCCCACAAATGAGGATGACTTCGTGGAAGAATTGAGGACCTACTGTGTCCCAAGAATTGTGGGGAGGGCTGGCCGAGTGGCTCAGCTGGTTAAGAGCTCGCTCAAGAGTCTGAGCTCTGAGCAACAGCGGTTTGAGTCCCTGCCCGAGCGGAGCAGCTGCTGAGCTGCCAACAGGTGGCAGGATGGCTCAGCCTAAAAAAAAAAAGAAGAATTGTGGGGAGACAAAGGTAAATAAGATAGTCCCTGGCCTCAACAAAAATCATGGATAAGGGCCGGCCGAGTGGCGCGAAGGTTAAGAACTGGCTTGGGATGCCAGAGGGCCCCGGTTTGGATCCCACATGTGAGGGCCAGTGACGCTGCCCTCTCAAAAAAAAAAATCATGGATAAGAGACAAGTAAATCAGAAAGGAAAAAACACAAGACACTGTAACATAAGTAAGTGCCTTGAAAGTTGTACTGCTAAATCCTATAGGTATTTACAAGAGCCAAAGATTAAACTCTACCTGGGATGATCAGGGAAGAATTCCTGTAGAGGCAAAGTCTTAGAGAATTGCTGGATAAGATGGGTAGGAGTTTGATTGTTAGCAACAGAGCGACAGAGTCCAGCTGGAGGGAAAGCATGGGCTGAAACATGGAGGTTAGAAAGTAAGGGATATGTTTCCTTAATGGTGAGAAGCCTGATCTGGCTGGAGAGAGTGGGGCACAAAAGAGTCGTCAGCAATGAGGGCAGGACGTCTGCACCAAAATCTGAGGGCCTCGCCTTTGAGCTGTCTGGCAGGTGGGAGCCACAGACGGTGTCTGAGCAAGGAACAGGCTAGAGTAGAGCTCCAAGAATAAAATATGTCACTACCTAATAATCTCAGAATCTCCTCTTTCTGTGAGAGATGCAGGGAGAAAGGTGATTCTGTTTTCATTCAGAAGAAATGCTCCCTCTTTGAAGGCTGAGGACCCCTTTCATTCTGGCATTCTGTAAGTCAGCCTTACATGGGGCTGACCGAACCCCTATCCAGTAAGCTGCTGTTCTGAGAAAGCCTGCTTTCACTACAGCCAGCACCACGCTGTATGAGAAAACAACAAGCCCAAAGGGTACCGCTTAGGATTGGACGGAGACACTACAACCCAGTGCCCACAGGACTGCCTGAGTCTGCTGGGCCAATGTCGGGCAAGTCCTGCTGTCTCACTTGGCAATTGGGCATGCCCATTGTCCTTCCAATAACTCCATCCTCTCAACACCAGGTTGGAATCTGAAATCTGGATGAGGCCTCATTCCCTAAGAGGGCAAGTCATTTACGGATAGGAACCATTGATTAAAAAGGCTGATCAAAAAAAAAAAAAAGAAGCTGACCCTCAGTACGTCCTTACTTAACATCGATAGGTTCTTAGAAATTGTGACTTTAAGTGAAATGACTGCATAATGAAACCAATGTTACCTTAGGCTAAATGATACAGACAAGAGCTAAATTCTTACGGCATATTTCTGTCCACAAAAACATCACCTTCTAAATAAACACCCCAAACACTTCTAATATTAAACACTGGAATACATGTGAGCTATACATACATTTAAGGAAGATTAATAAATACAAGTAAGATCATGATTTTCCAACCCACTTATCCCAGCTCAGGGTCCTGGGGGGCCGGAATCTACCCCAGTAGTTCAGGGCACAAGGAGAAAACCAACCCTGGACAGGTCGCCCTTCCATTGCAGGGCCACTCACACCCACATCCACACCCCCACACTCACTCAGACTGGGACACTCTAGAGTCTAGACAAACCAATTCACCTAATTCATCACAGAGTCATTTTTTTCCTCATCAACATTATAATGAAACAACATTGAACGCAACCACAATATTTGAGGACCTGCTGTACTTCCAAGGACAGAACCATTCCACCCATATAATTCAACCTGTTTTGTACAGATGGCTCTAAAAAAGGTCATTTGCTACTTAAGGTTCATTAAAAGGCTTTTTAAAACAGCAGAGAAAAAAAAAGCCAAGATATTTTGTAAGGTCTGTGATCTAAAGGGCAAAAGAAACCTATAGTAATGTTTCCCTTTCATTCTAAATGAACAATTGCAACTAGTACTATTTTCTTGAGAAAGTCCCCAAATGTTTTATCACTGGAAAAAAAAGAGCAATACTCTGATCCATCATTTGATACTGTTCATCTGAGTCGCTCACCCACCCATTCATTGGTCCATCCATCCATCCACCCATCCATCCATCCACTTAAATGTTTAATGAGCACAAGCTCATGCCAGGCTCTGTGCTAGGTGTCCAGGATATACTGGTAAGCATGTCTGACAGGGTGCTGCTTTCACAGGGCTTACAATACTGTGTGTGAGGCGGGAGAATGGGTGAGGGGAGAGATATAGATTTTAATTCAGAACCCCAAATAAATTAAAATAGCTACAGTGGCACACGCATAAAACAAAGGTACATGGTGCCAAGAGAGTCCCCTTCTTTCCAATCAGGCCAGGGTGGTCTGATCCAGTCAGCGAGGTCAGTAAAGGCTTCCCTGAGGAAATGGATGGAGTATGATTAGGAGTTAATGCATCAGAGAGAGAGCAGAGCATTCCAGACAGAAGGAGATGTGTTGCTGTGCAAAACACAGGAGGGATTGAAAGGGCAGTGTGTGTGGTACAAATAAGGAGGGGAGGCTGGTGGGGAAGAGAGGCGGGCAGAGATGAGGATTCTGTCTTTTCTTTTGGAAGCATTTGGAAATCCAAGTATTTTATATAAGGAGGTGGCAAGACCAGGTTGCATTTGGAAAGCTCTCTTGTAGCCAAGTGGAGAAGGAATTATGAGGCCAAGAGGAAGAGTGAACCCAGGGAGGAGGCTATCACAGTGGTATAGGCAGAAGTGACGCCAGCTTGGGCTAGGAAGGCACAAGTGGGGATGGACAAACACCCTTTTTTTTTAAAGATTTTATTGGGGAATTGGGGAAGGGGACCAGCAAAGTTGTTCTTCAATCTTCATTGTGGAGGGCACCAGTTGCCATCTGGCTTCCCATCAGCAGCTCGTGGCCTCTAAGCTCAAGGTGCTGTGTTCAATCTTAGTTGTGGGTGGGCGTAGCCCACCATCAAACAGGCCATCTTGTTACACCAGCTGAGCCATTCTGCCACCTGTTGGCAGCTCAGCAGAAGCTTAGCTTGGACGCAGTGTTACTGGCCCATGTGGGAATCGAACCAGCAGCCCTGTTTCTCAGAGCTCACGCTCTTAAGCCAACTCTTAACCAACTGAGCCACTTGGCTGGCCCACAAACACCCTTTAGAAAAAAAGAAAAGAGTCAAGAGGGTCCTGAAAGTCTCTAGTTAAGAAATGTAGCCTGGGGCCAGCCGAGTGGCTCAGTTGGTTAAGAGTGCGAGCTCTGAGCAACAGGGTCGCCGGTTCGATTCCCACATGGGCCAGTGAGCTGCTCCTGAGCTAAGCTGCCGCTGAGCTGCCAACAGGTGGCAGGATGGCTCAGCTGATGAGAGCATGTGCTCCTAACAACAAGGTTGCCGGTTCGACTCCCGCATGGGATGGTGGGCTACGCACCCCCTGCAACTAAGATTGAACACGGCACCTTGAGCTGAGCAGCCGTGAGCTGCCGATGGTGGCCAGATGGCGACTGGACTTGGAGCTGAGATAGCTGCGCCCTCCACAACTAAGACTGAAAGACAACAACTTGGGTGTTCCCCTTCCCCAGTTCCCCAACACTGTTCCCCTTCCCCAATTCCCCAACACTGTTCCCCTTGCCCAATTCCCCAATAAAATCTTTCGAAAAGAAAAGAAAAGAAAAGAAAAGCATCCTGAGAACTTGGACACTTGGGTGACAGGTTCATCTTTTTTTTTTTTTTTAAGATTTTTATTGGTGAATTGGGGGGATGGGAACAGTGCTGGGGAATTGGGGGAAGGGGAACAGACAAGTTGCTGTCATTTTTGTTCTTCAATCTAGTTGTGGAGGATGTTGCTTCACTGGCCCAAGTTGGCACCGTCATTGCGCTCTTCCCTGGTGAGGCAGATCAGTCTCCAGCTTCTGGACGGCCACTCACTGCGGCTGCTGGCCGCTCACGCTGGCTGCTGGCTACACATGGTAGCCCATGGCAACCCACTGCCACAGGGTCTGCAGCCTACGCCATCGCCGGTGACTCATGACAACCCAGCTCCAGGTTGAGCTGTTGTTCAGCATTTCAGCTGTGGAGGGCAGTGTCACTGGCCTTCATATGTGGGATCCGAACCGGGGCCCTCTGGCATCCCAAGCGAGTTCTTAACCATCGCGCCACTCGGCCGGCCCTGACAGGTTCATCTTTAAGCTCCCATGGATGCAGGTGGGGCTGACCTGGGGCGTGAGCCCAGATCTCCCCTCACCTAGTCTGGTGTTTGTTTCATCACATTACCCTTCAAGTTTTAATCCTGTTCACAGAGGGAAGTCAGGAAATCAGACCTCATAGAATTGTATGACATGTATATTTGACCTTCAGGAATTAAATGACATGTGGTCAAAAAGAAAGAGGAAGAAGTCATAAGTGGGGCGGGGGTGGGGTGGGGCAGAAGGTGGCAATTCTCCTATCCCCATACTCAGTGACCTGTGCCCTGGATGGTGTCCCCTAGTTCTTTCCGGCCTCTGAAAGTGTCAGCATTTTGGTGCTGAGTGAGCCTACTCTGGGAAGAGAAGTATTTTCATGACCTCAGAAGGCACTGTGATGACTTTAACCAAAAGAAGTCATCAGTTTTAATGCTATAGGAAAAAACTGCCTACACTGGACTTTGGAGAGCTGGTTTCTCTTTATAGTCTATAGGCGATTGTCAACGGTGATTCCAATCTTATGGTATTTTCCCCTAAAGTGGTGTGTTTATTATAACCTAACCCTTTCATAAGATGAGGCTTCATTGTATTATTATTGTCATTATATCCACTTTGTAGATCACAAAACTGAGGCTTGGGGAGAAAACCAGTAGGAAAGTGTTTTGCAAAGTGCCAGCCACCTGAGTGTAACCATCACGGCTCTTAGTTCCTGCCACACACATCTGCCCACTCCTTCCCACAGCTCAGTGTCTAGAAAGATGCTGGAAACATCGTTCCAGGAAAGGAAAACTTGCTGAAGTGAATCATGCTTCTGCGCCTTGGTCACAAGGGGTCTTGGAAGTCTCAGTGGGTCTGTTGTGTGACCAACAAGAGGAAACCCTCTCACGAGTGTTCTCTCAGAGGCTCAGCAAATTGAGCGTAACAGAGGTCACATTCTATTGCTCTGCAGACCAGACGTGGATGGCTAACGAGAAAGGCAGGCAAAATTGGCAAGCCGAGTAGAAGGCAAGTCCCCAGCCCTTTCAGGGACCGAAAAATAACTGCAAACACATGCGATTTAGTCTCCTAGCTGGGGAATTAGGACTGAGCCACCAAGCAATACAGCAGCTGCTCTATTAATAGTAACAATTACAATCATCATCCCGTACATTGTGAAGACGGCAAAACACAGGGTAAAAGAGCACATGCTTGGGAGTCAGAAAGACCTAGGCTGTGTCACACTTCTGCTGCTTACTAGCTGTGCAACCTCAGGCAAGTTACAGTTTTCCCAAGCCTGGGCTCCCCAACAGTAAAATGGGGGATATTGATAGTATCTAGCATAAAGGTTATTGTGAGGATTAAATGAGTTATGGCAAGTAAAGTTTATAGCAGTGTTTGGTACTTAGGAAGCACTAAAAAATCACAGCTACCATCATTAGCTATTATTCAGATAGCACTTTACAATTCAAAGCATTTTTACATATATTCCCTCATTTCTTCACTACAATCACACTAGGATAAAGGCAGGCATCATCAATCTATCATAATGCTCTTCCTCGCGGGTCTGAGACTCTGAGAATCCTTCTGAACACAATGCTCCAAGAGGCCCTTACCAGTCAGCCAGCGTCGGCCAGAAGACAGGACCCATCAGGCACGCCTGTCTTAGCTGGAAGAGAAAACTTCCAAGCACATCTGCTAGGTTGCCATCCACCGGTTGATTTCTGCAGTCTTAGATCTCCATGCTGGCTGGCTGGCTGTTCACCACTTGCAAAGGTTCCCCAAGGCGGTGGGGCGGGGGCAAGTGGGGAGGCAGAAGGTGACGGATGGCTGTCCCCTTCTGTGCTGCTGCCCTCTCCTCACCCACAACTGCTGGGGGCCCTCCCTGTGCCATGCCTCTGAGTCACAGAATCTAGTTGCTGCCTGGCAGCGGAGACGCTGTCTGCTCTGATGGCCCGCTGGCCTCAGTGACCCTTTCTTTGCTACGGCACATGGATGGTCTCTGAGATGAGGCGGGCACTTAAGGAGCCAGAAGCTCCTTTCCTCCACACAGATGACTACAGTTATTAGAAAATTCCCTCAGATATTTAGCTCCTTGGGCTCCGTCCTGGCCCACAAGGTAAGTTTCTCACTGTAGTAAGATCCTGGCCAACTCCATCTGCCATCTTGGAACCTCTCGACTCTGCCCCACGTCTCTTGGGGGGAAGCCACCAAGGGCTCTGAACTTCCCTGAGCAGCACGCGCCCACCCCTTCCCCGCCCACACCTTATTCTCACATACTAATCTCTTCGACATACAGTAACCCAGGCAGGATATAGGAGGTGTAACTCCAATAGCACCCAGGATGATTTTCTCAGGACACACCACTGTGCTATGAAAGCAGACACTCCTACAGGCATGACTCCAAGCTCCCAGGCAAGCCTTCCCCGCCTGCCTAGATAACACCCCTGCGTGTGCCCTCATAGCATCCTTATCGCTTCTCTGTGGTTTCACATTCACTGGGGTGAGGATTTCATTATTGTCTCTCTCTCTCCAAATCGTGAGCTCCGTGGGGGTAGGAGATAGCAATTTTTGTTGAATGAGTGAATGAGCAGAGACAGCTTTTATTTTATCTTTTTCTAGAAGAAACTCACCCATGATTAGACATGTCTAATACAGTCACAAGGATTTAATACCATAAAGGGGCTCTGAGGGTTAACTTTATCCTCTAACTAAATGGCTTCAAGTCAACTTAATGAGCTACAAAACTCTAAAGAGAGCTGGTCCACTTGATACTGAAATGATTTCGAAAAGATGCCATAGACTTTGAACTCTCCCACCTTCTTCCTTCTTTCATTTTCAGGCTGTGTTCTTTCTGCATTCCTAACCTTAAGGTTTGTGCAGAAATTGCTGTACGTCCCCCAGGAGCTGTTCTCTTTTGCTTTCACAGTAATAGAAATTTAAGCTGGGACTATGACTGCTCAGAATAAAGATGCTATTTCCCAGACATGCTTGCAGCTAGATGTAGTCTGACTGGGTTCCATCCAATGAGTTGTGAGCACCGGTGTTGAGGCGTGCAGGGGCCCTCCCTGAAAAATCACGCGTGTGCTGCTTTGTCCTCCTTCTTTTTTCCTTCTATCTTGCTGCCTAGAATGCAAATGCCACCGTGTTGGATCATGAGGTGGTGGTCCACACCCTAGGGATGGTGACGAAATTAGTGGGAAGGAGCCTGAGTTCTTGAGAACTTTATGGAGCAGAACTGTCATATCAGCCCTGGACTGCAAACCTCCAGACTTTCAAATGAAAGAAAAATAAACTTCTATGGTGTTGAAGCCATCCAAACCTAATCCTTACCAATACAAGCGTCTCTTGAAGCCTGGGCGCCTAAGAAGCAATGTGGTGTGGTGGAGAGGACCCTCAATGAGGCTTCAGACTCCTAGCTCTGCATTTATGAAGAGCAGGACAGTAGGCAGGTCCCTAGGTCTCCCCTCTTTGACTGTAGAATGGAGGTCAAAATCATACCTGTCGATGACATGATTATCTATATAAAAAATGCTAAGGACCCTATAAAAAAAGCTAGTATAAAGAGTGAGTTTAGCAACGGCACAGGATACAAGATTGACATGAAAATCAAATGTATTTCTAAATACCAGCCATGAAACACTGAAAATTGAAATAAAATGTACCTTTATAGCATCAAACTGTTAAATACGTGAGGGATAAATTTAACAAAAATGTGCAGAACATGGCTGAGGGAAATCGAAGATCTAAATAGAGAGATATGGCATGTTTGTGGGTCAGAAGACTTGATATTGTAAGATGTCCATCACCCCCACCCCCTGCAAAAGCTCATCTTTCCAGTTCTCAACCTTTACATAGTCTAATGCATTCTTGGAGATTCACGAGGTTTATTAACATATTTAGGCGCTGTGAAGTCTCACAGAAAAGAAAGCTACCTAACTTTGTTTAATCCAGCATTTCACAAATTTATTTGATGAGATGCTCCCCCTGCCTGCCCACCCCCACCCGACAGAGAATGACTAACATCCTAGGGAACTCATGGACCTCGTTTTGAAAAAGTTATGCTAATAATGACAGGGTTGATGAGGGAGATCACAACATGGGCCCTCCACCCTGCAACATGCAATCCGTTTTTTTGTTTGTTTTCTTTAAAGCACACGGACATGGAACAACTACACAAAGATTTCAAGCTACTATACTGAGTTGGAAGGAGAGGAATAAAGTTTATGATAAGATTTTTCTAAAGGAAGGCTTTGGTCAACTGCTGAAGCATCTATTGCCTATCTGTCTACTCACCCATTCATTCGTTCTTCTGTCCGCTCATCTACTAAATGTGTAAGTTGCAACTACTATTTGTTGGCCTTGGGTGAGATGCTTCAGAGAATATTATAAAAGACACAGGTTCTGTCTATGATACAGGCTGGATCTGAGATCATTTCATTGTAAAAATTGTTATTGGGACCTGGGGGAAGAACCATGAATTATTCTCCTAGAATAGTTGTTCCGGGAACAGTTGTGCAGAGGGCACTGAGGCTGGGCATTGAAGGATGAGTCCAATGTGGGCTGGTGAAGGCACCCTGTGATCAGAGGTGATACAGTTGCCCAGGGGTAGCCCTCTTTTGTCTTCTACTCACACAGAAGACTACACTGTTTCTTAGAACTGTGGTTAAGTGATCACTTTATATTTTTTGAATGGCTTCTCATATGTAAATTTTTCCCCAAACCGCTTGCTTGAGAAACAATGCATTTGAAGTTGGAAGGGAGGCTCTTGTTTTCATTCTAGAGAATTTAGGAAGATTTCTCAGGATCACTGTGGTAGGTTGATGAAAATGTGGCCCCAGTCCTCCACCCTCCCTGTGTCCATGTGCTTTGCAATGGGCTCCTCCTGGTAAGAGGTGGACTCTCTCCCCAGCTTCCAAATCTGGGCAGGCTTAGTGACTTGCTTTGGCAAAAAGGCTGAGGCAGAAGTGACAGTGTGTCAATTTTGAGCCTAAGCCCCAAAAGAATTTGACTCCTTCACCCTGCTTTTCTGTTCTTCTGCCTCCTCTAAGGGAACAAGTCTAGGTTGGTATGCTAGAAAGACGTGAGGGGCAAGTGGAAGATGAGACTGGTGGAGAACCAAGGTCATCCTAGACCAGCTGACAGACGGCCAACCCCGAGAGATGTGAGAGCCCAGACAAGGGTAGCAGAGCCGCCTGGCCCACCATGGCTGACCGGAGATGCAGGAGACAGCCCAGCCAGGCCAGGGAAACCACCCAACTGATCTGCAGACCCACACACAATAATAGATGGTTGTTGTTTGAAGTCACTGAGCGTTGGGGTAGTTTGTTGTGTAGCACTGTTTGTGGTAATAAGAAGTGACAAAATGACCTCAGATAGAATTCAGAGGACTCAGTTCAGTCCTGTGTTTGCAGGCAGAGGTGCCAAAATAGAAATATAACTGTTGAAATCCTGTCTTCCTGCCTCATTTTTTAAAGACCCAAATCACACCTATCTTTCAATGCTTAGCTCAAATATCACAGCCTCAAGAAACTCTAATTCCATCCCCCTCCACTTAGATCATAATTGTTCCTCCCACTGACCTCTCACTGTACTCTCTCTCTCCTTCTCTTTTTGGAAGTTATACTTAAGGTCTCAGATTATAGCCATTTGTATCCATGTCATTCCTTTCTACTGGATTCTAAATCAATGCTTTCAAACAATCTGCGATTAAGAACCACTTTGTTTTAATTTCTCATTCATTGCAAACCAAACCATCTGTGGTTGGCAGAATTCTAAGAACACCTTCCAGTGACCCTCATCCTTACACTCCCCTCCCCTCTGAGTGGGGGTGGAACCTGTGAATATGATAAGACAGCCCCAGGAAGTAGGCACTAGCAGTTCGCCTGTTTATGAATTCAGCAAGAGACTCAGGGAAGCTAAGAAACTTGCCAAGATCACAGTGTTGATAAGCAGCAGGCCTGTGTTCATAACCACACTTTTTTTTTTTAAGGTTTTATTGGGGAATTGGGGGGAGGGGAACAGTGTTGGGGAATTGGGGAAGGGGACTAGCCAAGTTGTTGTCCTTCAATCTTAGCTGTGGAGGGCGCAAGCTCAGCTCCAAGTCCAGTTGCACTGCTCAGCTCAAGGTGCTGTGTTTCATTAGCTGCAGGTGGGCGTAGCCACCATCCCATGTGGGAGTCGAACCAGCGGCCTTATTGTTAAGAGCGCATGCTCTATCCACTGAGCCATCCGGGCAGCAGCTCAGCTCAAGATGCCAAGTTCAGTCTTTAGTTGTGGGCAAGCGTAGCCCACCATCTCGAATGGCAACCTTGTTAGGAGCACATGCTCTCACCAGCTAAGCCATCCTGCCACCTGTTGACAGCTCAGCGGCATCTTAGCTTGGGCACAGCTCACTGGCCCATGTGGAAATCGAAACAGCGACCCTGTTGCTCAGAGCTTGCACTCTTGAGCAAGCTCTTAACCAACTGAGCCACTTGGCTGGCCCCATAAGCATACTTTTGGTAAGGTGAATGGTCTTCTCCCATCTCATACCATATCACTGTCCCTTGAGCATCCTGCCTACAGAAGCCCCAGGTTCAGTGTTACCTGAAATGGCTACAAAATCCACCTTTGAACATTTCTGTATCATTCCAACCCAGGAGAAGCAATCCAAGGGTGACCTGTTTCCTGTCCCCCCAAGTCTGCGTGACACTCAGCCTGTGCACAGCTCATCTTTCCCAACTGCTGACTCCCAAGAAGGGTATGATGGACCTCTGCAGCTACAGCAGTAAAAGCAGCAGCGTGTGGCACAGGGCTAGACTGCCCCAGCTTCCTGTGCTAAATAGACGACAAACAGAGCTGGAGAGGTGGGAGGGGCCTTAGAGAAATCATTTGAACCTGTGATTTGCAAACTATGTTCAACGGATCTTTTTGAGATGCTGCAATGGGGATCTGGGGGCAGGACAGTCTCAGCAGGAGGGGCTCCGATTTCTTCTTTATCGTATGTTCACTAGGCTTTCAAGGAAGATTATAAGACAAGTGTTCCAATGCTAAAAGCAAGTTTGAAAACCAATGATCTAAGCCAACCCCTGCTTTGCATGTTTTAAAGACAAACCTGTAATTTCATTTGCAATTTTAAAAATAATAAAGTCTCATGGTGAAAGATTCAAAAAGTCAAAAGGATATATATACAATGAAAAATAAATCTCTCTCCACTTCCAACCCCTAGTCCCACTGCCTAGAGATAACCACTATTTAACAATTTCCTGAGTGTTCCTTCCAGAATTTTTAATAAGGAAACTGAGCCCCAGAGGTTGGCTTGTCTGAGACTGTTGAGCCAGTGCTATTTGCTGGATACTACGCTCCAGACAGTTCTCTTCCTTTATAACTTGCAAGTCTTAAATGTTTCCACAGATTGCAAACTCCCCAATCCACCTGCAGCTTCAGGAACCATACGTTATGCATCTTCTGGCCTCGCTCACCGGACAGGAACATCTGTCTTTTTTGTGTGACCCTATTTCCCCATGGCCTTTGCATCACATGGTCGCGAAACAACCAGGATCACGGTCTCCACTGGCCAGTGTTCAAGCCAGAAGGAGCAGCTGTAAAAGCGCATGCTCAGCAAGCGATCTGGGCTGCTGGACAGGAACTCAGGCTGGGACCAGAGTCCTAGAAGGGGCAAGGCCTTCATATCCTCGGCCTTAAGACATCTTCCAACCCCTTCAGTTCCTCTCTGGCTACACTGCCCACCTGTCCACTGGTGTTCTGGACCTCAGGCCACTGCCCCCCAGCTCCCAACCTTCCTGCCCGCTTGCTGGGACTCTGTCGCTCTCCCTGCATTCTCCATCTGGAGCCACTTTTCCTACCTGCCTTCCCTTCTGGGCCTCTCTCCAGGCTAAGCCCATTTCCTGCCTGGTCATCAAAAACGCTTCAGAAGAAGAGCACGCACCCAGAGCCTCTTTCTCTCCTAGAAAGAGCCAGTGGGCTAACATGTACTGGCTTCCTACATGCCAGGCTACGCCAGGCAATTTATAGGCCTTCTCCCCACAATGAGCTTAGAAGGTGGCAGTATTATTATCGTCCCATTTTATAGATGTGGAAACTGACTAGGAAGTGGTAGCTGGCATAGGAACATGGAGCTGGCTAACCCAAGGCTCAGGAGGGACATCTTCAAGTTCCTAAAGCTAAGGAGTTGCTCTAGACCCTGAGGCCCCTGATGTCACGTCTGCCCATCATACCGCCCATGTCATGTTCCTGAAGGGGACAAAACGCCCACAGTAACCCCGGAAGACTATTAGCAATCCCCTCCCCCTGTCATGCAACAGCCCGGTTCCTTCTCAAGGTTCTTGAAGTGGACTCTGAGCATAACAGAAGGCCCTAGATCTGGGAAGAAATTAATCCCACGTTACTTGTCGGCAGAGGTGCAGGCTCCCTGCCGTTGCCTAGGTTACCTGCCTGGAGCTTAAGCCACTGCCGATCACTCCCCTATTTACCTTAATTCATCAGATGGCCCGGCTCCCTCTGGGTGGGGGGGCTGCTCAGCCCTGCCAGCGCCCCTGGGATAAGCCAGGAGGTTGGGGAGCCCTTCGTGGTGAAATGACTGAAGTATGGCAGGGAGTACTAGAGGCCAGTGTGGACAGGAAGACGGCCACAGAGGGGCCACCTGGAACCACGGTGGGAAAAGACAGGCCCATTGTGAATGGCGTTCTTTTGCCAAGAAATTTCAGCTATCACTCAGGAGGCAAAAATACGCCGCCCGGCAGGGCATAATTACAAGTTGTATTATTTGGGCTATTCAAAAGGAAGGCATGAGACCTAAGAAAATAGCTGTCTGTCTCTTATGTGAAGAGCCCCGCTTCATTTTCCATGCTTTTAAAAATTACACAAGAAGGAGGCAGAGGAGGGGAGAGGCCTCTCAGTCTTCGTACTGCAGAGGGTTTAATTTCTAAGGAACACGCTCCGTCGGCTGACCTGAACCTGAGCGTCGATTCTACCTGCATTTCTGGCTTTCAAATCTTTCCTCTCTTGGTGTGCCCTTTAGTTTCCTAAAAGAGTCACAGATGACAGGACATGTGGCAATTGCTGGGTCATTGTCTGAAATATGTCAGGGCTCAAAGAACACACAATTTATAAGCATATTAACTTCGGCTTTTCACCAGATAGAAATGAACACATAAGATAGTCAGACACACCCCCACACACACCCTTAGACTTGGAAAACTTCAATATAGCAAAATCATCTAAAGAAACCCATGACTTTATTGTTAAATCCCCCACTAAGCACTACCTTCTCCACACAGAGCCCCACTCTCGTTTACAGGAGTTAAATATTTTTCCGGGCTGTTGTTTCTTTAATTATCTCACTAGCCCAAGTATCCTCCGTGCCTCTCTCTCTCTCTCTCTGTCTCTCTGACTCTGACCTCAGCATTTAATGATCAGGCCGCAGTTTCTTCTGAAGAAGGGGGAGGATAACAGGCTATTTCATCAGTTGTTCAAAGGCTCAAAGGCAACTATGTACATGAAAGCAGTTTGTGACTGTGAAGGGCCAGCCACGTGGAAGCCATATCACCATCTTCTGAGCTGGGTCACCCACGAAACCAGTGGTCTCACGTCGTTCGGCTGAGGATGTGGAAATCACTCTGCCCATCCACTTCTTGTCTGTAAAAGCCGGTGGGCCTGTGGACCCACGCCACTTCTGGCCTGGGCCTGCCTTTGTGCTTAGGCAAAATGGTGCTAACTTCAGTTAAGCCTATAGCTGGTTTTCCAGTCACACAACGGGACTCGAGCTAGATAAAAGGGTGACATGAGGAATACATACTATCCTGTTCTAACTTCACCACCTGAAATAGGTGAGTGGGCAAAGACTAAAGGAGGTGAAACACAACCTTCCGTTAGGCAGACGTTTTCCGGAGGCCCAGTTTTGGGCCAGATAGCTGACAAGTGCAGTCACGCATGGATGAGTCAGATAAGTTCTGAGAGTGGGGATCACTTGATCCCCACCAGGGGCCTCAGCCAAGTACCAACCCCCCCAAGTTTTGGGGATCAGTCTGGGCTTTGGCAGGAGAAAGCAGGGCGACTGAACCCAGATTTTGGGACTCAGCATCCTCCTCTAGGTCAGACACTTGGACTTGCCCTTATACCTCCTTCAGACAAGGGCCCACCTTCACCTGAGTGACCCAACCCCTTAGTCAGGCCCACGGCCCAGTTCCCTCTGCCCTCTGCCAGCCCAGCCCTGGGCCCCCTCCCCACGGATATCCCAGACTCTAATGCTGATGTCCTGTCCGCCTCCACCATGCCAGGCTCCCTCCCCGGCACTGCTCTCCCGCCAGCTGCGTCCGCTCCATGTTAGAGGCCTGGAGGCGACCTGGCTTGGACTGTGGAGGCTGACGCAGCTCAGCAGGCCTGTGGAGTCGGCCGTCCCGGCCACGTCCGGCGTGACCCTGCTCCAGTTCTCACCGTCTCTCCTTCCTGACCTGGATCCAGGCTGCTTTCACTATCCTAACACCTCGTGCAGGAGGACACACGTCCTAACGGGCCACGGGGCTCTGGCATATTACAGGTCCTGCATTCAGACCACTAAGTGGATCAATAGGGTTGTCGGTTTTTAAAAATTATCTATTCACAGAATTCAATAAGAGAGCTAATATTATTGGGATGTTAGTTTTTAAAAATTATCTATTCACAGAATCCAATAAGAGAGCTAATATTATTGGGATGTTAGTATAAAAGTTCCCGGAAAGGAACAATAATAGCTAACATGTAATTGAGCTTAATAGTTTTTAAGCCCCTGCTTAAAGACCTTCAATGGCTTCTCATTGCTCTGAAGATGAAACTAAAGCCCTTAATAGTCTTATGAGGTTCTACATGGCCTGGCCTCTGCCCATCTCTCCAGCGCATCCTGACACCAGGCTCCCCTTGGTCTGAGAGCCCCAGTGATTTTCCTAAGTTCTTCAAAGGCACCACACTCTTTCCTACCATGGGGCCTTTGCACATGCTATTTCCTCAAGCACACCTGTCACACCCTGTTCTTACGCCATCACATTAACTTCATTTGTCAGCTCAGATGCCATTTCCTCTGAGAAGTCTTCCCTGATCTCTCAATCTAAGTTTCTGGTAAACACACTACTCATATGAGCCTATCCTTCAGAGCACTAAGTTAGTAAGCAGACATTATTTAGAGTGATTATTTAATTAATGCATATCTGTGCCTGGATGATGACCTCCAGAAGGGCAGGGGCAGGTCTGGTTTGGCTCCCCTAGCACAACAGCAGACACACATAGGCGCTCCATAAATGTTGGCTGAATAAACTGAATGAATGGATAAGTGGGTGCATATTATGTGCTGGTCCCTGGAATAATTCCCTCTCAATGCACCATCTCATTTTATCCTCAAAACAACCCTCCGACATGGGTACAATGATTATCTCCACGTTGTAGACAGCAGCTAGGATTTTACAAGGGTTTAGTAACTTGTCCAAGGCCACAGATGAAACAAGTGGTAAAGCCAGAATTTGAACCCTGGTCTGTCAGACTCCAATGTACTCTTTACTCTGCAAAATTTGATCCCAGCCAGGAAGTAGCGGACATCTCAAACATTTACTTGTTCTCTCTGTTTTAGAGTTCAAACTGCCAGTGGGGTGAGCACAGAGGAAGAGGGCGTTTCCCTCACTCCAAATACCCAGATCGGAGCCACTAAAAGATGATAGCACCTCAGATTTTTTATATTTTTCCTGGGAACCTCTCAATAATCCCATCTCCCCCTAGCTTTCCTCTCCCTTCTGAAGTGCTCTTCAGACCTAGGTCAGAGTGCAATTTCTGAGTGAGAAAAGAAATCCCCGTGGGGTTACCACGTGGACATTTCAGGGTTGATCTGTTATACCACCTAATTGCCAATAAGAATACAAGTCCAAAATCACACACCAGTGTGCTTCCTTGAATAGATTTTCCTAAATGGAACTTAATATTCTCTTGCCACCTTTATGAATATAAGGATGCCCTAAATTGCTACTGAAATGCTGGTTACGCAAACTTGTCTGTTCTATTCTTTCTTCCCCTTGGATGCTGTCATCTGGTGCTCCCTCATGCTAACGTGATGTTTAGTCTGAAGGTGAAGCCACCCATCTCGTAAGGAGTAAAGTGTTTGGACATTGTTTAGTGAACCTCTTCAGTCCCTCTGGGGGTGTCACCTTGCATGTGGGCTCATAGGAGTCTAAGCCCCAGGAGTGGGGTAGCCCTGTAAGACTGTAATCGGTGGGCTGCAATGTCAGTGGACCAGGCTGCTCCCAACATCTGAAATGGCCTCAGGTACCAATCCTTGGTGGGAGGAACCTGTTCCCTCACAAGGTGCTTGGCTAACTTTGCTCTGAGGATGGAGTCTGCTAATTACTTTATTGCAGATGCCATCTGACCTTGCCAATAACTGCTCAAGCTGCAAACTTGCTACTAATGTCACCATGTTATATGCAACTGTTTGGCTGTATGCAAAAATGTTAATTTCATGCTTTGTAAACATATCTCTTGCAAAAGACCAACCTGCCAATAAAAATTGCTTTTGACACCCCCAAGATAATCTTTAGGGGAAAGAAAAAGAAAACAAACAAACAAGCAAACCAACAAAAGGAGGGATATCCTCTTAATCAGTTTCTACAACCTTCTTTCCTTTGAGCCTTTTTTTTTTTTTTAATGACAAAAGAGAGGTGTTGACAGGAAGGTTCACAGAAGAGGCAGAGAAATATTCAAATCAATGAAGACTGACTTCTAAGGATGCCAAAATCCTTGCAAGTTCATTGTGCACTTTCAATTAGGGATAAGGAGTTTGGCAAGCCTGGGAAAACCACATGCGCCAGGCTGACCAACCCTGTTAGCATTTCAGTTAGGGGGCCCTCAGCGATGATCTCGGTCTGAGCAGCTTATGCTGCTGGTGAGGAAAAGGAGGTCCACAGACAAGGCGTCCCGCCAGGCTCCCTCAGAGGTCAGTGCGGGGGTCTAGATGCCAACCCAGAGTCCCTGACTCCCTGGTAGTGTATGTTCAGGCAAGACGCAGCCCTAGGGCAGAGAAAATAGCTAGTTTTTCACAAAGTTAAGGAGAGCAACTCCAGTCATTCTCCTCCACGGTGATTGCCTACAGTGCTGCGTATCCCCTGGCATCCACCCCCTGGGACAAAAAGCCAGCGGAAGAGACAGACAGCATAATTCAATTCAACAAGCATTTCTTCGAAATCTACTAGCAGTGCTTCCCAAACAGCAGTTTGCTTGATCTTAAATATTCATTTCCTGGCTCAAAGCTTCCTTTCCACTCTATCATGTGGATGCCTTGTTTTAACTTTACTTTAACATAAAAATGTTTCCTTCCTGTCTTCTCCAAAGCGTTTGAGTAAACCTGATGTTTCCGGAAGGTGTGCCTTGCTTCTTCCACAGAACTCACTGGAGCAAAGCCCACATACATAGGTGAAGATCCGATTCATTACAGCCATTAGCAGGTGCTAAGATCTAAACAGTGCACCAAATGGCCAAGCAATGGGCTGGGGTGGGGCGTTGGGGGGATAGGGAAAGAGAAGATCAATTACAATGTGGAGCAAGATTCTCCAGAAGGATGGTTAAGGCGTTTTTTTTTAAATGATAGTCCTTACTTTTTAAATCCTCTGCAGGAAACCAGGTAAAGTGTACACGGGGTCTCTCTGTAATATTTTATAACTGCATGTGAAATCTGCAATTATATTAAAAAAATAAAAAATTTAAAAAGTCCTCCATGATCCCACCACCCAATAATAACCATGGTTAATAATTTTGTGGTTTCCCTTTTTATCCTGTTTCAATGCATGTGTCTGAAATCTGAAGATCTAATTGGAGGTCTGAAACCGGCTTTCTTCACCTATCATTGTGTCAGGAGAAATTTCCTGTTATTAAAAGTGGTTTGGAAGTATTTTCACAGGGTGCATTACAACCTAATACATGGATGAATCATATCCCCTACTGCTGGACATTTAATTGCTTCCAATTTTTCACTGTGGAATTTTTTTCATGTCATACATATTTTAAAACAATAATTTTTTTCTTTTTTTAAGTTTCAATAAACATCCTGTACATCTCTCACATTTCTCACATTCCCTCCTCAGGCTGGACTCCCAGAAAGAAAATTCCTGGGTCCTTTTTTTTAAGGCTCTCATCGCAGATTAACAAAGTTCTTTCCTGATGGGAAATGGAGGTGGGCAACAAACACTTTTGTTTTTAATGAGGTTGAAAATGTCTCAACAGAAAAACTCCAGGAGACTGCAAGGTGCCTAATTGGTGATTTTCAAATGCAGGACCATCTGGGAGCCAGGTAAGAGGGTCCAGGAAGCCCACAAACCCACCTGCCTGCACACTGGGGTGGGTGCCTCATCCAGCTGTCATGCTTTCCTCACATCTTGATGCAAAATGATATTTGAAGAGAGACTTACTAAACCAGGACATATGGGACTGTCTTTTATAAAAGGACATTGTTCACTCTTCTCCTAGGAGGGTAATAACTTGGGAAATATGCATAAACCATTGCTGCGAGGATATAAACAGCATGAAATTATCCAAACTTGGGGCCATTAAAGATGCACATTGTGAATTTAGAATCAAAACACTCTATAAATTCATTGCAGATCTGCACATGGAAAAATCAGCCTGCAGACTATAAAAGCAGGTGGTTTGAAGGCCTCTGCCAATGCTCCTGACTCTGTTTCCTGGGTGGGCATGAGGTGCGAGAGCAGAGCAGTGGGTTTCACTTGTGGGGGGCCTCGTCAGCATCGGGAAGACCAGGCAGCTCCGAGGGCCCTTCCAGGTCTTTCTCGGTTATTGGTTTTACCGTTGCTCTGGAACAGATGTGGTCAAGTCCTCCTTCCTGAGTCTCAGGACTGCCTGAGACCTTGCGGAGTTTTCCACACTTGGGGGGGTGGGACAAGAAACAAGGAACTTGACAAGTTACTGCAAGGTTTCATCCCTCCCTACCTCAAATATAAATACTGCCAACAAGGGGAGCACATGGAAGGTTTAGAAAATTAACTGAGAGCTCTTTCTCCTCAGAAACCATGCATGCTGGCTATTTTAGTCTTTCCCTTAGAGAAGAGGAAAGTTTGGCCCACACCTGCTCTCCCCACCCTGGGAATGAGGTCAGGAAGGGAGCTTTCATTTTGGGTTCCCTGGAGGTCAGAAGAAAGCCTCCTCTTTGATAGTGGACACATGGACCCACAGAATCTGGCTGTGGGTTTCAGGCACACCCTAAGAACAGCTGAGTCGGGGGTCTGGACTGCTCAGACATGGAATTAATTTCCTCCAAGGAAGGCTGCAACACGGATTTGTTTAAATCTCATCCTGGATAGAGACTAAAAGGTCAAGGTAGACAGCCAGAACGCCTTTTGACTTGTCTCTGTCCTGGTAGTCTAACATTTCCGCCTGTGATATTGTGATTTAGAATATATATATATATATATATATATATATATATATATATATACACACACACACACACACACACACACACACACACACACACACACACACTTGGTCATTCACATGACCAAAATACATCTCTTAGATGTATTTGGTTTCCACCCGCAGTTGCTGGCTCATAGCTTCAAAACCCCTTGGAATTTCCTAAGTGATGCAAGAAACAATGGTGTGTTGTTATGTTACTGAGGTGACTTTTGAATGCCACCCAAGGAAAGGGGCCTGGTTGACAGTGGAGCCAACCAAGTGGTTAGAGGATTGGAACTTTCAGTCCCACCCCTTGATTTCCGGGGAGGGGAAACGGGGGCCTGAGGTTGACTCAGTCACCAATGGCCAATGAGCTTCTACGCTGGGGAACCAGAATGCTTTCACATGCCACTGCTCACACACAAACGCACACACACACACACACACACACACACACACACACACACACGTTGGAATTGGCTCCAGAAACCCCATTCACCACCTGTCTTTCAAAAATATTATTTACCAACATTTTTGAACAATATCAAGAAAAAAGTTGTAAGAATAGTAAACAGCAGTAAACTCTTCACCTAGGTTTACCAATTATTAATATTTTACCATACTTGCTCGCTAACCTACCTACATATATTTTTTTGTTAAATCATGTGAAAGTAAATTGCAGCTGTCATGATGCTTGACCACGAAGTACTTCAGCACACATCTCTCAAGCAAAAAAACATTTTCCTACATAAACACAATTCCATTATCACACTGATATAAACTATTATCTAATACACACTTCATATCACATTCAAATTTCCCCATTGTCCCCCAAGTTACTTCCTTTTTTTAAAATTGACATAATTCACATAACATAAAATTCACCCTTTTAAAGTGTACAATTCAGTGGTTTTTAGTGTTCTCACAAAGTTGTGCAAACCTCACCACTAATTCTAAATCAATCATTATCATCTCTGCGAAGAGAAACTTTGCACCATTATCAGTCACTCCCCATTCCTCCCTTCCCTAAAAAAAAAAAAAACACTTGGAAGCCACTAATCTATGTTCTGTCTCATGGATTTGCCTATTCTGGACATTTCGTATAAGTGGAATCATATAATATGTGGCCTTTTGAATCTGGCTTCTTTCAGTTAGCATAATGTTCCAAGGTTCATCCATGCTATAGCATGGATAAGCACTTCATTTCTTTTTATAGGTGAATATTATTCCATGGAATGGATATACCAAATTTTGTATATTCATTTATAATTTGATAGACATTTGGGTTGTTTCTACCTTTTGTCTACTACGAATAATGCTGTTACTGTGAACATTCAAATACAAGGTTTTGTGTGGACGTATGTTTTCATTTCTCCTGGGCATACACCTAGGAGAGGAATTGCTAGGTAACATGGTAACTCTATGTTAACCCTTTGAGGAACTGCACCTTTTGCAAAGCTGCTGCACCATTTCACAGCCTCACCAGAAATACATGGAAGTTCTAACTTCTCCACGTCCTTGCCAACACTTGTTATTGTCGCCAAACGTTTTCCTCAAACAAGGATCTGATCAGGGATTCTGTATTACATTTACTTGTCATGTCTCTTTCATTTTCTTTAATCTGGACCAGTTCCCCAACCTTCGTTTGCCTTTCCTGGTGTTAATATTAAATGAATACAAAGAGTCTAGTCCAGAGGAGAGATGCATCCCTGAATCTAGTTAGTGGATCCTAAAGCACCCCTCTCTTGCCCACTGAATCGACAGCTTGAGGGCACCGGGGGTGCAGCCTCCAGGGAGACAAGCACACTAGCTTTGAAGGAGTTCTGGCTGGAGCCCAGCTTAGCGCTGAACAAAAGGATCTTGTGCTTTTTAAGTGGGAAATATTTCCCAACGTCTTAAGGCTTCTGTTCAGCATCAACAGGGAGCTTAGGGGAAGGACAGGTCAGGCTGAGGTGGGAGAGAGCATGTCTGAGGGGAGTTTGGGCGCCTGCCTCAAAGTAGCCCTTGGTGATGCCTGCCCAGCTGGGTTGTCTTGAGAGTCGAAGCTAATTGAGGTCGCTGAACTACAACAAGGGCTAGCACTGGAGAATAAAACCCAGCAGCCCCACTGCAGTAATGAGCGCTGACATGTATCACATCTCAGGCTGTAGCTAATTAAATAGTCCACAGCTCCTCCAACAAGAACGAGGGCTTGAGGCACTGAGCGGTGGGGACAGAGTCAGGGAACCTGGGACCTAGTCCTGGCTTAGCCTCCGATTCCCTGCAGGACGCCGGGCAGGTAAATCAATCTCTCTGGGCCCGTTCCTAATCTAAAATGTGGGGGGAGAGGAGCACAGGTGAGGTTTCTTTAAACTCTAGGAGTCCTTCATTCTAGGCAGGATGCTGTCGGTTCATGATAGTGACAATTACTCGGATGCATTCTCATCAAAGGGAAATCACTGCAAGAAGAGCTGAGTGCAACGCAGCTAAAGCCGCTGAGGTCATAACACTGCCAGGAACCCACGTGAAACAGCGCTTTACATTTATGTAGCGCCCCGTGGCTCTTCTGCATACGTTATCTTACTTGGTCCCATACGGGGTAGACAAGGGTCCAGTTATCATTCTCATTTTGCAGATGAAGGTTCGCAGGCCTGAGGTTAACTCATTCACTCTTGAACAATAATCATGAAGCACCCGCCAGGTGCCAGGATCTGTGCTAGGCACTGGGGGCACAAAAGCGAGCTTGGCAGGTAGGAATTTTCCCTTTTGAGCTTCCATTTGAGTGGGAATGACAAACAATTAAATAAGCACAGCAGCACTAAGCTGAGAGAACTGCAAGGAGTCCACGCAAGGGCCCCTAACCTGGGCTAGGGGTTTGCCCCAGGTGTCACTCACAGAGGCCAGGGCTCTTTCTGGTCTACCAGGGGGGTGGGCGCTATATGCCTCAGGTTGGAGGAACAAAACGCTCTCCTGGGGCCTATGTGGCTGGTAGGAGAAGGGAAATGGAACGGTTTTTGCCTCAGTGCTGAATACAGAGCTACAGAATGGATGAATTCCAGTGCCCGAGAGCATCAGCTCCGAAAGAGACAAGAAATCAGGGCAAGACTCCCAAGGGCTTTTAGGCTTTGAGGAAACTCCCCAAGGTCCTTGATTTCACCAGCAGTGTGTAGAGCTGCTGGACAGAGACAAGAGCTAGGTCCCTCTACCCTGGGCCTCAGTTTCCTGCCACCCCCCGCCCCACACCGTTTAGGTGAACAGGTTGAACTAACACTCTAGCTCAAATCTACTCAGGAACCTTCAAAACTTTCTCTTCCTTTCTCCATCAAAAGCCAAAGATAGACCATGAGTTGACGCATATCAATGGTGTCTCATAAAATGACATTAGCAGTGTCAGGAAGCTTTATTGACCTCTGAGGTCAAATTCTCCAAAGCTCATTGGCTGGGCACAGCTGTTTAATAATGGACCCCACCTTCCACTCCACCTCCCACTCCTCTGCCGTTCACAAGGCCATCCCATAACTCATCCCATGAGAGAGAGGAGAGAGGGAGCGGCTGTTGTCTACACTTTCTGCAGAGGCTGGTTCATAAAGCAATATTTATACATTCCCTTTAACCTGACATTGCATAAGATCTATTACCAGTTAATTAAATTGTAACCGTTTTATACATTGACTTCTGGTTGTGATCAGCATCTAAATTTACAGATCCACGAGGCCGCATTGACTTGAGTGAAGAAGCTAAATAATATTCACTTAAAAGAACATTAAATTGTGCAGAACCATCAAGAGCAGTCAATAAAGACTTCATGTTAAACAGAATTTAAAGAGATGGTATTTTCTACTTGACTCACTTGAGAAATATAGGCCTTGAAAAGTCATTTCCTACCCCCTGAGTTCCCTGCAATTAGAGAGGTTCTGACAATTTTCTGGTTTGTTTAAAATGAACAGTTAGAAAACTTTGTTGGAGGTATTTGCATTCATCCAAACAGGGGTACGTCCTGGATCCTACCACGGATCCTGCCAGGGTCGTGAAGGGAAAAGAGACAGAAGACTAATTAAGTAACAAAGGCTCAGCCAGAAAATTCCGTTCCAGAGGCATAATCTCCTTTGCCAGGAGCGGGGCAGATGACTGGCTGCGTTAGCTCCAGCCTCCTCAGTCTAATCCTCCTTTCTCAGCAAGAGGCGCGCCCGAGTGTCTGGAATAATAATGTAATTATGGACAGCTAAAACACCTCATCCATGAAGGACAAGAATTCGGAGTCTTTCAAAGATCGGAAGGAGAATAAAAAGCACCAAAGGGTGGTTCTTTCTTTGGGCGAGGGGTGGGAGGGGGGTTAGAATGATCTCTCTCTCTCTCTCTCTCTCTCTCTCTCTCTCTCTCTCTCTCTCTCTCTCCACTAAAGTACATATGCTCCTTAGAGCAGCGGTTCTCAACCTTCCTAATGCCGCAACCCCTTAATACAGTTCCTCATGTTGTGGTGACCCCCAACCATAAAATTATTTTTGTAGCTACTCTATAACTGAAATTTTGCTACTGTTATGAATCGTAATGTAAATATCTTTTTGTTTTCTGATGGTCTTAGGTGACCCCTGTGAAAGGGTCGTTGGACCCCCAAAGGGTTCTCGACCCACAGGTTGAGAACCGCTGCCTTAGAGGGAAAGGAACTGCTTGTGACCGAGACATGATGGCTAGTTAGGTCAAAGTGGCCGCTGCACTCACTCAAAACACAAACCAAATATCCTCAAGTATCTCTGCCCGCAAAAAGCCAATGTGTTGGTTTGTGTCCTCCCTTTCCGTTTCTTCCTTGGGTCTAGATTATAAATTCCTCTCTGTCCTGAAAGAAAAGAGGCGGGATTGATGGGCAGGGACCGTGCTTTATGAATTCTGTACTCCCTAGTTTTATAGCGCAGTGACTGGTACACAGAGGGTGCTAAATAAATGTTTGCTGATTGGCATCAGTTATACTTCATGTAGTTTAAGTTAAACTTAACTTTGCTAATTTCAATTTGGAAGAATACCATCTTGCAGAATATTTTGAGTGCAGGGGCTTATAACACATGTATCATAAAAAAACAGAAATGCCAAAAACCACAGTCCAGAGCCATGCTTTTTAAACAGCATTCCACAGAGGCATAGGGGGTCCACAGAGGAGCTCAGGTCTGTTAAGGAAGGAGCGGGGAAGAGGCTGCTGGGATGCTGCCTCCATCTCATGTCCATTTCAACGAAAATAACTGACTTCTACTTGTTTTCTATGCTAGACTTTCACATAAAACGTCCTTTGAAGACAAAAGCCCTACCACTGGATATTTACAGAGTCTCAAAGTATCTCCCTAAAAAATACTTATTCATCACAAAGGGAAAAGCAGTAACTTTACACAGGAGAAACCTGGCATATATCACTTTAACATCGCTAATAAGACATCAGGTACCTCCAAAATGATGCACTGAGAAAGGCACATGTCACGTCTGCGTCACTCTTGCCCAAACGTGTCAAACTAATCATGAGAAAACATCAGACAAACCTATATTGGGGACCATTCTACAAAATAATTGGCTACTCTTTCCAAAAGTGTCATGAAAAACAAAGGAAAGGCCGGGGAGACATCACAGGTTGGAGGAGACTAAGGAGATATGACAACTAAATGTAATGTGAGATCCTGGAACAGAAAAAAAGACATTAGTGGAAAAAACTGGCAAGGTTTGAATAAGGTCTCTAGACTGGTCAATAATATTATTTCACGATCTAGATAACTGTACTATATGATTGTGTAAGATTTTTTTTTTAAATTATTTTTTATTGTGAAATACACATTTTTTAGAATTAGTTTCAGCTGTATAACACAGTGCAATAGTTATACTTTTTACCCCTCGAGATGACAACCCCCCTCCCCCAATGCCGCCCCACTTTCCCCCCAATATCATACATATCTATTACAATTCCCTTGACTCCACTCCCACATTATACTCCACGTCCCAT
>NW_017731629.1:1049744-1112454 GCF_001890085.2 Hipposideros armiger
TATACAACATCAGCTTCAGGTGTACAGTGCAGTGATCAAGCCTCTACCCCATCCATGATGCAGTCTCCGTAGCAAGACATGTGACCACCTGACACCCTACAAAATATTGATTGTGTAAGATGTTAACATTAGGAGAAGCTGGGTGAAAGGTACAAACGATTATTTCTACAGCTTTGTTTATAAATCTAAAATTACTTCAAAATAAAAAAGGGAAAAAATTTTGAACTAAATAAAGTTTAAAACAGTCATCCCAGAGAAACACAACTGTACTTTTGACTTGATCTTCACTTATGACAGAGGCAGGCTTCGCTGGGGCCACCAACAATTCAACCTCATTATCAAAGCTGTGCGTTTTGAATAGTCATGAATAGCAAGGCCATAACGCCCTGCACCTGTCCAGGAGGAAAGTTCCCAAGACCAGGAAATAAGGATCATTCACGGAGATGAGCAGGCTGACCATTCTGCACAAGTGCCAAGAAAGCACAGAAAACCCACAGCCTTCTAAGCGACAAGGGTCATGGCCGGAATCGGTGACCAGGCCAGTAGAAGTCCCACTTACCTGGTGGTCAGTCCTAAAGACTTCACCAGCCTCTTCCCAGTGTGAGTCCACACTGAACCAGTCCCATAGCCTCTGGGCTTATTTTACAGAAAAATAATAGAGCCCCTGTCTTGCCAAGTCTACTAAGTTAGGTACATGTGTGAAACGTAATGGTATTTATTTTAAAAAGCATGACTATCAGGTTTTCTCCTGGCAATGCTGCATTATTCCCTAGAATAAAGTCAAGACCAAGTAGTGATGGAGAATAGCTCAAGACCATATACACTGAAGAAGAGACAGGGCACTGCTGCTTGGAGGCAGTGATGAAGAGGCGAAGAGCCTCTGGACACATTAGGGGTCTACTTCTCGCTAAAGGCACACGGACTCATAGGGACAGGAGGGGGGAAAGGTGGAACCTGGCTCGAAACTGAACCAACTCAGGGTTCGTCTGAAAACTTCCTTAGAATTTTGCATTCTATTCCACAATGTTCTCATGGTTTATTTTCATATATTATTAAACTTCATATAAATATACTATAAAATGGTCAACCCCCTCCCCCAGATTATGTCCATAAAAGAAGGGTTATATTTATTCTGTGGATTCTCATACTTAGTGGTACATAGCCTAACTTCTAGAAGATGGTGCAAAATGGCTTAGAAAAAGTCTACTGATGCTCATTGTGTCAGCATATTGTTAGTACAAAGAAGTGTTTTAAGAAAGATTTTTTTTAATGTATTTAAATCCTACAAGTACAGACATGTCTGCAAAACCTACTCATCTAGAAAACCTCACTCCCTCATGATGTCAGATAAATGAAGCATTGCTCTACTAGGAAGTTAGGTTAAGTCCCTAGGAAACCTACATTGTACATATATCAGTTATGCATGGGAAAATAAAGCTTGCCCTTTCTTTTTAGATTATGAAAAAAGTACGGGTTTGGTAAATGTCCCAATGGTCCTTTTATTTTTTAAAGAGAATGTATGAACTGCTGTTAAGAGATGATCTGTTTTTGAAATGGTGTTAACATTCTGCATTTGTCTCCCACCCCACTTTTTTTTTGTAGAGTCAGGATCCTTGTTAAGGGCGTTTTGGGTCCTCGAGACACCTAGCGAACATTAAGATGCCTGTTGTTTTAACATAAAAGCAGGCCAGCCTTCATTCCTTTACGTTGTTAGAACCCGCACGCTGATCTTGGGGAACCAGCCATCTCCCATTGTCAGTGCATGGGGCTCAGGGGGCCTGGCCTCTCCCTCAGCTTCATGAGTGGAAACTTGACCCACACACCAGAGTACGGCATCATCCCAACCACAGTGAACTTTTCTCTTTCTACAGGGGCCTCAAAGATGTCTGGAGCTGCTGGAGGCCTCTTGCTGCCATGTGGGGGAAAGCTGGTCTGAGGAGAGGCAGCCCGCCCTAACAGATTCCTGAAGTCACCTAAGCCCCAGGATCCAGCCATGCCTGAAGGCAGTGCACTCACCTCCAGGCTTTTCAGCTGCATAGTCCAATAAATGCCTCTTTTTCGTTTTATGCCAGTTTGAGAAGTTTGTCACTTACAACTGAAAGAGTCCTAAGATAAACACCTTTTTAAGAAACAGAAAATACTAGGAAAGCATAGATGAAGTGGGGTTTTCTAGCCTCTAAAATTCAACTTTAAGATCCAGTGAATGTCAGGCAATTCTGCTCAGGTAAAAGTGTAGTGAGAAGGGTAAGAAAGCATAAAGAAGTCAATAGGATATTGAAGTCAGAAACAAGATTCAAAATTGACTCTAACTGGCCCGATAAGGGGCCTTAAGGAGTTGCTAAAGCTCTCTGAGCCTCAGTTTCTACCTACCTATCATGGGAGTGAGGACTCACAGGGTTTGTATAAAAGCCAAAGATAAAATGGAAACCGCGAAGCATAACCCAATCGAATGGGATCCTTTCTTTCCTTTGCTGGGGTGCAAGATACGATGGCAAGGAATGATGTGAGCAGCCGGGTCGGAGGGAGACAGCTGCCGAAGCCCATGTGGAAGAGCTCACATCAGAAATACCTGCGGCTGGCTATGAAATGGGGGTGGGGGAGGAGGGGCCAGAGAGCCTTCTCATCTAAGCAGGGTGCTAGTGTTTGAGGACAAATATGTGAACCAGATAGCTGATCATAAGCCTCATTACAAACCCTCTCTCTTCCATGGAATTGTTTAACTTCCAACATTTAAGAACATAATTACATCAACTAATGGAACTTCTGGGGGCTTATCTAGTACCAGGTTTTTAGAAGCTGGCTCCTGTGACAGACCAGGAAAACCTCACTCACTTGGTGATGTGAAATAATAAATAAATGAAAGACATGAGTGAAAATAGATGAAATCAAATGAGGTAAATCAAATCAATGAAAAGAAGTCTCAAGCTGGAGGTCTAAGTTTACCTCCAATCTACAAGGGACCACACACACAGTGCTTTGTAAAAACAAAACAGAACAAAGCATAGGCTGCCAACGACTAAAAATCCAGAAACTTCTCTTAAAGAGCCAAATGATCAGCTGCTCTTGAATAACCAGAAGGCCTGGAAACCTCTCCCTGTGTTCCTACATGGTAGCTGAGGGTAGTAGCTAAGTTGCCAGTGGGTGCATCTCTAGATGCTCTCCAACTCACCTCCCCAACTCACACCATTCTCTTACATAGGCAGGCATCACTCCTGCAAGTGGCCTTCTAAACGCTTTTAGGAATCTGCGTTTGTTACTCATGAGAAGGGAGTAGATCCGGGACCTCGGGAAGCCATCACCAATCTCTTCCTCTGTCAACCTCCCCATTCCAGAAGCAAACTTACCAGGGTTATTAAGAAAGAAAGGCTTTAGTGGTGATGGATGCACAACTCTGTGACTATATTAAAAACCACTGAAATGTATACTTCTAAAGAGTGTCTTTATGGTGTGGGAATTATATCTCAATAAAGCCAGTATTTGAAAAAAATGAAGAAAGAAAAGAAAAGAGAAGAAGAAAGAATGGTTTCCTGCATTCTGTGACCAGGCTGTGATAACTTCCAAGCTTCTCTTTTAGTGTCTGTTCCCTGCTCCCTGAAAAAGGAACCTAGTTTGCAGCCAGCCACCAGAGTTGGAAAGTACAGAAACGTGAAAGGAAGTCAGGAAACCACGCTTTGTCAGTCTCTCGCTATGCGAGTCAACTTGCTTTTCTAAGTCTTAGTATCACTACTATAAAATAAAGATGACAATCCCTGATCTGTTTAGATCAAGGATAGTTTTGATCAACAGTGGAGACAAAAGAAGGGAAATCTTTTTTTTTAACTGTAAAGCATTGTACCAGGTGCAACAAACACAGGACAGGGCACCATATCTCTGTCCTATGCTGGAGGTAGACATAGTTTATCTATCGTGACACACCTCATTGTAGCAAGCATTGCAATTGCTTATCTAAGAGTCATTTCCTCTCTGCCATGCTGGTAGAGCCCTGATTTTGATATAGTTGCCATATTTCCTTAACATAATTGAGGACTATGTCTGGGTGAGTCTGTACCAATCTTGGTGGTCCTGTTCTTCTTGGGTCAAGGATGGAACCAACTGAGGGATCTGCTGAGATTAGAGGCAGGGGTTGGAGAAGGACTTCCTCACTGATTAAAAGGTGACAGGAAAAATACTGTCCTCTCTGCCCCTGGCGGGGGCTCCTGTAGGAATTGTGTGTCTCTGAGGGGAAAAAATCAGACATGCTGAGGATGATAGAAAAGAAAGATGCAAAGAACCAGGTCTGTGATGACATCATTGAGATGCCAAATTAATTAGCTCTGAAGCTGCTCTAATCCTCGATTCCTCGTTATTTAAATATATTATATTAAATCCTAGTATTGTTTCAGTTATTTGAATTAACTTTTTGTTACTTGCAGCCCAAAGCATCCTAATTCATAAATCCAGGGAGCTGTGATGTGGACTTGGACTTCTTCCTAAACATAATGCTTCAGAAAATCATTATTAACCAATGAGAATTATTGCTTGACATAAAAATATATTTGCCTTCCTGGGGCTATACACTTTTTTAAAGAAGTATCAGCACCAGCAAAAAATATTCCTGATTTGATGTTATCCCGCTTAGGAATTCATTATTAATAAAGTTACTTGAAGGCAGAAAAATTCTACGGGAATCCTGGGACCAAGAGGGCTGCATAAAACAAAAACACTTCCGGGATAATATTTCTTCTGCCAACAAGAGCAATTCTTCCGTGTGATCTTAATACTTATGAGCATCTACTGTGTATGTAAGAGCCACCAGAGGAATTAAAGTGATGAAGAAGAAAGATGGCAATGGAAGTGCCATGGCTTTTTTCAATGTCTCTGGATCCCCACAGAAACACACAAAGCAACTAGATAGCAAAACCCGGGAAACAACATTTACAACCAAATTAGCTAACAAAGTATCCTCATGAACCTTAAAATACAAGTGAGTGAGAGAGAACAAAGTGTCATTAATCACAAGGCACGTTACTGGCATCTGTACAGGTGGATGGATGGATCTAGAGGGTATTTTGCTAAGTGAAATAAGTCAGTCAGAAAGACAAATACCGTATGGTTTCACTTATATGTAGAATCTAAAAAACAAAACAGACTCTTGGAAACAGAGGGATGGTTACCAGAGGGGATGGGTGGAAAAGAAGGGGGGGATATAGTTAATATTGTGATGTTTGCATGGTGACAGATAATTACTCTAATTGGTAGGCTGATCACATTACAAGGCATGAAAATGTTGAATCGCTACATTGTACACCCGAGACTAATGTAATAATATAATAGTGTACACCAACTACACTTAAATTGAAAAAAAAAAAAAGAAAGAAAAAAGAGAAAAGGAAGCAGTTGGAACAGTGGCTGCTAGTCCTGGAGCAGAACGTCAAAATAGCCAACAGGCATTCACTGGGAAAACACAATCAGCCAACGTGAGAACAGCAGCTAAAACTGGGAGGGGTTCTCCCCAATTCAATAACGGGCCAGTGCAAGACGCCCACAGTCAGCAGGTCTGACGGGGCTGCGGCAGCCTAGGCCCTGTGAACTCTTGAAGCTGACCTGCCAGGGGATCACGACCTGCACTGAGTTGTAACTGGGAAGACTGCAGTGCAAATGGAGCAGGAGAGGGACAACGAAGACAAAAGAAAGAGGAGCTTCAGGTAAAAGTGGGGCAGGAAATGGAGCCGGGAAATCTAAGGAAGCAAGCCACTGTGTTTTTTATGACACTACACAAAAAGGAACGAGAAGACGAAGCTCTATGAAGTTAGGAAAGCTTCACCGAATCCCACCTTAGTCTAAAAGTTCAAGAAAACTGATTTCACCAAAAAATGGACACTAGCCAAGTACTAGTGTCAAATTTCATGCTAAATTAATATTTCAAGAAAAAGAATAGGAAGCTGAATAGCATTCCTGTGCACAATGAAGGCATGCTTGAAAGACATGCTCATAAAACAGATCAAAACTGTAACCAACGATTCAAAATTAGCTAAAAGACATTAACAAAATACCACAAGACACGGATAACATAAATTAGAATTAGAAAGTGAGGTGAAAAAGTCATCAAAGAATCAGAAATAAAAGAAAAAAATCATTTCAGAAATGAAGACTAAATTAGAAGAAACAAAGAACTAAAAAACACTATAGTTAAACAGGTGAAAAGGAGAAAAAAATGTAAATCAAGAAGAAATAAAAGACTCAGGAGAACGTGACAAATAATGAAGAGAGGCAAAAAAAAAGATCTAACATACAGATAACAGGAGTCTCTAAAGAAGAAAACTAAAACAAGGGAATAGAAAAAATACTAAAAACTATAATTCAAGAAAAAAATTCTTGAAAGTTAAGAAAAAAATTGAAAGTACATGTTGAGGGACCGGCCGAGTGGCGCGATGGTTAAGAACTCGCTTGGGATGCCAGAGGGCCCCGGTTCGGATCCCACATATGAGGGCCAGTGACACTGCCCTCCACAGCTAAGATGCTGAACAACAGCTCAACCTGGAGCTGGGCTGCCATGAGTCGCCGGCGACGGCGTGGGCTGCAGTCCCTGTGGCAGTGGATTGCCATGGGCTACCGTGTGTGGCCAGCAGCCAGCGTGAGCGGCCAGCAGCCGCAGTGAGCGGCCGTCCAGAAGCCGGCGACTGATCTGCCTCGCCAGAGAAGAGCGCAATGATGGTGCCAACTTGGGCCAGTGAAGCAACGTCCTCCACAACTAGATTGAAGAACAAAACGACAGAACTTGTCTGTTCCCCTTTCCCCAATTCCCCAGCACTGTTCCCATCCCCCCAATTCCCCAATAAAAAAAATCTTAAAAAAAAAAAAAAAGAAAGTACATGTTGAAAGAGCACATCGTATAACTAAAAATATCAATTCAGGATCACCCACGCTAAGGCTTAATCCAGTAAATTTAATGGAAAGAAAGAGAGGGAGGGAGGGAGGGAGGGAGAGAGAGGGCGTATATATTAATACTTCTGGGTACCTAAAAAAAGGACAAGTTACTTATAGGGTAAGAAAATTAGGTCATCACCAGACTTTTTGACAGTAACATTTTATGCCAGAAGAAACTGGAGAAACATATTCAAAGTACTCAAGGAAAGGAAATGTGAACCAAGAATTTTATATCCAGCAAGACTGACCTCCAGTATAAAGGGCACAACTGCTATCAACAGTTAAGAACTCAAGAAATATTGTCCCCATGAGCCGTTCCTAAGGACTTTCCTAGAGAACAAGCTTCAGACAGTTAAACCAATTAGAGTGATGTCAACATACAGACTGATGGTGAACGTTAAATACATAGTTACTACCTGTAGAACTAAGTGAGACTCAAAAGGGAAACAGTAGTATAACACAGATATAGGACAACTATAAAGACAATGGGGAGAGAATACATACAAAAAAGATTTTTCAGTGTTTTCAGGTAATCATATTGGTAGTAGTATTAGCATTGCTATTTTGATAGTGCTGTGTGTATAAAATGGAATGAGACAAAAGAGCCTAATTCTATCTCCTGTGTCTATGAAAGCCAGGGCTCTTGATGTGAAGAAAGTCGATACACAGATACAGTAGATAAAAAAAAACAAAAACACAACAAACCCAACTCTACAGCCTTGAATTAAATTAAGCATATATTTATAAATTCATGGGTTATCTTCTCTTTAACTGTAAACAAAATATACACATTTTTATAATCTCCTACCACTGTAAGGCCAAGAACAAGTCTACTAGCGAAAAGTATTATGGTCTTAAAATATTATTTCTCACTGAAAGCGACCAAGGGGCTTCTGCGAGACATGACTGCTTCCATGTCTAGAGTAGGAAATGTGCCAGATGAACCTGGAACATCTTAACACAGCAGAGAGCAAGGCAGCTATCAAATATGAGTGGGGTGTGTCACCAGGACTCAAGATCCAGCTTGCAGAGACACCCACTGAATAAACAAGAAGAAACGATAGAATCAAAATCCCAAGGGACATTACATGCCTCCTGATGAAGACGCATCACATCACCTATATTCTTGCCAGCAGGGTCAACATCAGTCTGATCAAGTCCCTAGATCCAGCTGCCAATTTGCAGAAAATCAAGGAAACTGAGGGCCATCTTAACCTAAACCATAACTGTGCAGTCAGCCTAATCCAGGCTGTGGGAAACCCGACAGGCCTGGGTTCTTCAACAGATAAATTATAGGAAAATAAGAGATGGAGGTGGGGAACTATAGATTAAAAGAGACTTAAAAACATCACACTTACAAATGGGTGAGACTAAACTACAAGTGATGCACACATGGGTGATAAATCTCTTTTTAAAATGAAGGGAATTGCTATGAAAGTAAAGTTACTGCTGGGGGAGAGAAGAGATGGTGGTTGGATGGGACAAGAGGAGGGGTTTCCAGAGGGATTGAGAGGTTCTGTTTCTTGGCTGGTGGTGGCTGCAAGGCGTTCACCTTGTAGTACCTCATTAAGTTTGCAGTTGCTCTGCACGGTTTTCTGTATCTTATATTTTATTTTACAACAAAAAGGTAGGAACAGAAGGGGGGAAAGAAAGGCTGTTTTTAATCCCTGTCCCTTGACATGTTTTGAGAGGCAAGGATCATAGACAGGCGGTGTTCCAGATACAGGGCACAGCCCAAGCAAGGTAAGGAGGTAGGAATGGTGATAGCAAGCCGTCCTGTTTGTCTACCCAGTGGCTCCACCCAGAGAGTAGTAGGAAATAGCACGAGGAAATGTAAGTTGAGGGCATCCTGTGGAAGTCTTATTTTGCATGGACAATATGTTTGTGCTTCGTGTCTTAGGCAGAAGAGAAAAGGTAAATGTTTATTAACAAAGATTGACACCTGGACTGCGCCACCCCAGTGGTCATTTCTTACTCCAAACCCTTCCTCTGATTTTGTCTAGTTATCTATCCTACAGGTTTCTGTGTCTACATGAAATGTCTGGAGCTACAGCAACCATTTTGTGACAATGAGGAACTTTAACTTGGGGAGAACATGCAGAGTATGGCAGCATGATGGCAGAAAGATGGCAGGAATATGTATCTCAGGTGAAGTTGCTGGGCGACTGAATTCTTTAATCCCACAATTGCCCTTCTGCTTGTGTTCTTGTCATATACGGTGAAGAGTCTCTGTATCATTTAAATGAGTTGGGTCTTCCATTACTTGCAGCTCAAAGCAGCCAAGGTAATAATAAGTGGGTTTTAAGAAAAAACAATAAAAAAGCCCCTTTAGACACTGATAGGTAAGACTCCAAGAAATGCCTTTAAGCAGGCCCCATGCCCTCACTGGTCCATGGCTCATGACCCACTGGTTACCCTGAACAATCTCCCAGTTCCACAGACACACATAGAAGGTTCCAGCAGTGAGCTTAAGTTTACCACTTAATCACACAAGTCTAGCTGGTGTCTAGCTCTTAAAGGAGTTGATCCCAGGGAAGAGGGAGAAAAATGGAAAGAAAAGAAAATGGAACAGTTGCCTGCAGAGAACACCAGCTGTGCATGATTGATTTCCATGTAATCTCCATTTGTCTCCCTAGAATTTCTTCAGCAGATCTCGGGCAGAGGGTCACAGAGGGGCACGGCGCTGCTCATGCCTGGAGTGTGGTCAGCAAACCAACATTCCCTTATATGCCCCCGAAAGGCCAAGGAGGCCAAGACAGGTGGTCCGGGGGACAGGGAGAGAAGCTTTTCCCTTCCTCACCTGATGACGATGCTCAGGCTACTGGCTGCTGCAACCAAGGTGGAAGGGTAGCCTAATGGCTACTCTATTATGAGTTCCTGAGCTCTGGGGACTTTGTGCCCATCCTGTGAGTTTTCAATCCATCAAATGCTCAGGGCTAGTGTCTGGGCCTTGACAATGGCTGGTATGTAAGGTTCCTCCACTGACCCCATCCATCCTGAAAACCATACAGGGAAATAGCTTGTACGGTTTCCTTGTGTGGTTTTCAGGATAGATGTGACTTGGGGTCACTGATGGTAGGGAAAGGATAAAAGAGTAGGAGAGGATGGAAGTACAGGGTGGCCTATATGTATGGATACACCTGTTAGCTTTAGCTTTTCGAACTGCCGCGCCTTTCACTTGCTGAATGCTCTTGTCTTGGGCCGAATGTTCTCTGGTGAACACTGGAGTGGGTCCCTGCTCCCCAGCATGGAGCTCCTAAGCTCAGAGGGAACAGAGAGAGCACGTAGGGCAGTGGTGCTTCAAGTGCAGTTCCCAGTCCAGCAGCTTTAACCATTTCTCAGAAACTGGTTAGAAAAGCAAACTCTCAGGCCCCACCCCAGGCCAGCTGAATCACAACTCCAGGGGTGGGTCCCAGAAATCTGTTTTCACAAGCCCTCCTGGGGATTTGCATGCATATGAAGATGAGATCATCAGCCTCATTAGAGAAGGTAGGGTGGCCCAGGGACTTCAAGTGACTTCTCAGGATCACATGGCCAGAGAGCAGCAGAGGCTAACCTAGAATCTGGGTTTGACTCCCAGTCTAGTGCCTTTCCCATCGCATCAGAGAAGAAGCCACTTTTGGTATTTCTGTATCCCTCCCAGAATGAATTGGAGCCCTGACCCCATAACACGTGCATCCCTACTGTGAGACAATGAGACCGGGGCGCCCTCCCTTCAGACTCCCCTATATGGCCCGCACTAGAGGAAAGTGCCCACATTCACTCAGTGCCTGAAGCCAGAAACCCCAGCAGCTGTGGGACAGAGCAGTCCAAAGCGGTAGCTTAGGAAGCAGACAGCCTTGGTTCAACCCCAGCTGCTTGACCTGTTCTCTTGTGTCGCTGTGGGCAAGGTTTAACCTTTCCGAGCCAGTGTCCTCAGCTGTAACTTGAGGACAGCAAGTTTGCAGGGACAGAGCCTGTTGAGAGGATGAAATGAGATGACCCAGGCCAGGTGCTCAGGTCAGGCACACAGCTACAGACATGCTCACGGCATGTCAGCTGTCATTGCTCTCAACATCACCTCGTCCCTCTCCTCTCCATGTCCCACTGGTGACCAAGTCGTGCTGACTGTACCTCTCTGACTGTTCCCACATCTGGCCTCTCATCTCTGTCTTTGCAGGCCCATCCTACTGCCACTGGGGTGGAGGTTCTGGTCCTTGTCTGTCCCCTGCACCACCACACAAGTCTTCTGACTCCAGTCTGTTCTCCAGGCTTACAGCCCAGAGAGCTTCCATCAGGGCACAGGCGAGCTGCTCTTTGTACTGCGTGGGCTTCCCAAATCCCCACAGGAGCCCCCCACAGGGTCATCAGGGTGGACTGCAGCTCCTGGGCAGAAGCCACAGAGCCCCTGGTGATCAGGGCCCTGGTGAACCCGTCTTTATCTTACATCTGGGTTCTCCCCACCATGCTCTGTACCTAATTAGTTTGGGGACCACAAAAACGGTGGCCTTTTCCCTCTGCCAGGAGTGCCCAACCCCCGTCTGCCTGGCAAATCCACGCTCATCTTTCCAGACGCAGCCCCGATTCGGGGCCTCCTTGAAGTCTTGTTCTCAGGTAGAAGCGACTGCCCTGCTTGGGCCTGCTGGCCGCTGCACCTGCTCCTCTCACCGCTTTACTGGGCTTATCTGTTTTTGCATCTGCCGCCTTTGCCGTCTGCTGGGTGATTACCCTCCCTGGCATAGGGAAGGTATTCTGAACGTATTTCCTAAATGGATAAACACTGGCCTCCCCCAGTCTCACCAGTCCCAGTGCTGCCCTCTGGGCTCACAGAACAAACCTGCTCTGGTGTCCCAAGGAAAGCCTTCCGGGATGGAATCACATCTCGTTTTGAAGCAGATTGGAACGGTGCTTCATACAAATGTGGCTGAGGAAAGCAGGCCGATGGGTATCCAACTGTGTAATCCGTCCATTACCAAGTGGTCCTTCAGTTCCCAGTCTGGGCAAAGTCCCCAGTTTAGGAGAAAATGAGCCCTCTCATCCCACACCGGTGTGGGACGAGGCAGTGAAAACTAAGAGCTTCTGGTCAGGGTCCGAGTAAGAGCTGGGCCGGAGATGTGGCTCCTGGTTTCCGGTGCTGCCACTCACTCGCTGAGTGGCCTGGAAAAGCCCCTTCCTGCCTGGGCCTCTGATCCACATCTGCAAAACAAGGGCTGCGGACTAGCAGCCCTCTAGGTGCCTGTGAGAGTTCAGAGCTCCAACATTTCAGAAATGTAAATGTCACTTAGAGAGAGGGAGGGAGAGAGCAGGAAGATTTGCTTCCTCTCCTGGCTCGCTTCTGAGCACCTTGTGGGTCACACAGAGACAGGCAGGAAACAGCATTCACTGAACACATGATATGGCTCTTCCTTTTTACACCCAGGTACTCTTTAATCTGTTTGCCAGGATGACCTGGAGTCCCCAGCACCTTCCTGCATTAACAACGCTTCCTCTCTGTGAGATTTAACCAAAAGGAGGGGATACTGCACAGTGGTTAAAAATGCACAGGTCGGAATCAGGCTACCTGGCTTGGCTACTGGGCCTTTCATTTAGCAGCTGTGTGACCTTGAGCGAACTGCTGAACCAATCTCTGTGTCTGTTTTCTCATCTTTAACATAGACACAACAGTTCTACCTTACGGGTGGGGATGGGGGGTGTTCATCTTGAGGATTAAAATACTACAGTTAATTCCTTAAATAGTGACTGCCACAGAGTAAGTACTTAACAAAAATTATTGTTATCATGTTTTTTTCAAAGATCTTTTGGGAAAAGAGTATTGTTATATAAAGTCATTTTAAGAAAAGGGCACTAACCCATTCAAGAGGGTTCAAACCTCAGGACTAATTGTCTCCCAAAGGCCCTACCTCCAAATACCATCACATTACTCTCTTTCTAAGTGAGGATACAACAAGAAGTTGGCAGTCTGCAACCAGGAAGAGGGCCCCACCAGAACCCAACTGTGCAGGCAACCTGATCTTGAACTTCCAGCTTCCAGAACTGGGAGCAATCAATGTCTGTTGTTTGTAAGCCACCCAGTCTGTGGTATTCTGTTACAGCAGCCGGAACTAAGACACATAACAACAAAAAACTGTGAGTGGATAGATGCTAACATGTGGTTACTCTGGGCAATCAGAATCACTGGGATTATCTTTTTGTGTTGGTGCTTATCTCTATTTTGTGGGCTTCCTCTAACACCCTCCCTCTCCCCCTCGGATGTCTCTTTCCGCATTCCAGGGTCTCTGGCCTGCCCAATCCTGCAGCTCTGCTCTCCAGCTGGGGCCCACATTCTAAGGAACTGCCAAACTCCAAACTCAAACTTCTCAGGAATGGGCTGGGGCCTCTCCAGAGGAGCCTCGTTAACCGGCAAGAACACATTCTTTCCATGGGCATTTCCAGAAAGAACCTCGGTTAGGAGCGAGAATGACGGGTGTGAAACAGACCATCCATTAGGCAGAACTCGGTGAGGCTCAGGGTCTTGGCAAGGAGCCTCCTCAAAGTCACACCTCCGGCCATTTACTGAGCATTTAAGCTCTGCTCTGCGCTGGAGAGCTGTGCTAAATGCATTCCCAGCATTGCTTATTTGATCTCCACAAGCTCGCAAGGCAGGTCTTTTTCTCCCAAATTGTGGATGAGACACTTGAGGGTCTGCCATATCTTGACCCCGGTCACACAGCTAGGAAGTAGCTTACAGGGAGGCACTCAACCCCAGGTCAAACCTTGCTACACACCACAGTCAAACAGCACTGCCCCTCTGGTTTTGTGGACTTCTGTGTACCCTGCCTTGAATTTCCCTTATCTCATCCAAGAAGCTGGACTCTTGTCAACACTTGAGATTCCTGAATAAGGGACTCCTGGCTCCCTACCCCTGTGTGCCTTTTCCCAACTTCCCAGACCCCATTCCCCAGCCACGAAACAGAATTGTTGTTTTCCATCCATCAGTGGGTACTGACTAGGTGTTGAGTATACATCTTCCGTGTGCCAGGAAAGTTCACACTCAGCCCAGCACACACAAAAAAATCTATCAGAAATGGTCCACGTCTTTAAGTATCTAAACATCTCACTGCAGATGTAAGGCCAACAGACTGAGCGGTCCCCCACACTGTGCCAAGCCGAGCCTCAGTGAGACTCTAATCTGTCACTAGGGTCTCACTAACGTCTGCAGTAAGTACCACCATTGATTGAACCCACCACGTACCAAGTGCTCCACCTACATCTTCTCCTCTTATCATAACCCTTCGAGATATTCCCCACCATTTTATAGGGGAGGAAATGGGATGAGAGAAGTTAGGAGACTTGCCCGAGGTCAACCAGAGCCAGAAACTGCCCTGTAGCATCGATCATACTCAGTCGTATTTGAGGGTTATTTTGTGTCTGTCACCCCATCAGCCTGCAGGCTCTGAAGGACAGGGGTGGCGTCTTGTTCGGGATTGTGTCCCTTGCTTTCTTCGTCCTGCAGCTGATATGTGTAAGTGTAAGCTTGCGAGCACACACGCACACACACGTGCGCACACATTCAGGCGATATTAAAAGGAAGCAAGTCAGGTAACTCAGAAGGGAGCCTCTGGAATCAAACAGATCTGGGTCTGAGCAGCAGGTGTGCCATGGCCTAAGCGTCTCTCCTTTAGGCAATTCAGTCTTCTCAGAGCTTGTTTCCTCACCTGTTATACGAGGATTCTAACAAACTCACCTCCCAGGGAAGGTGTGAGGGATATCAATCTCTGAGTAGAAGGTCTGGCACATAGCAAGTGCTTATTAAAATATAGACACTACTACAAGGCCAGGAACCAAAGTGCCAACTAGTGGGACGCCTACAACCCAAGGTATCCTGTTCCCCCGGTAGAATGTGAGCTCCCTGGGGGCAAGGTTGGAATGTTTACATCTGTGACTCCAGCACTAGACAATAAATGCTGTTCAGCAAAGGGCTGCTGAGAATGGAGACCTCTCCTGCCCCGGATGGTGACTCAGGTGTGTAGCAGGGGGCTCCTCAGCCAGCCTCACCTCTAAAACGGGGATGAAGGCAGCACCTACCCTGCAGAGTTCTAAGGAGGCAGAAATGAAACACCTTTGGAGACTGATAAGGGGAGGCGAGAGGAGGTGATGACACGGGGGGAAAGTGGGCAGTGAGACTGGGAAGGCCTTGAATCAGGTGGACCAAAAGCGGGCCATACAAGAGAGGGCTTTGGATGCATACAGCTAAGGGTTCAAATCCCAGCTCCGACATGTCTTGAGATTGTTCACCTCACTGAGCCTCATCTCCATAAGGAAGAAAATGACAGAGCCTCTCCGAGGAGGCTGTTGGAAATAAAATACAGTCGTATTCGATGGTACATAGTAAGAGCTCAGTAAACGACAGCTATATTATGGAGGACACATATTTTTTTCCTGAAGGTAAAAGCCAACCTCCTCAGATAATAACGGGGCCAAAAAGGCACCCCATTCAGTGCCACCAAAATAAAACTAGGAGAGCCGAAAACGGTTTCCTGAGGATGGCTATTTATGAGGCCCATTTCAGTTTCCTCCCAGTGCTAATGAAATCCCCACGCAGCCTCTGTGCAGCTCCGGGGCCAGGGGACAGGGACGCGCCCTGCCCTGCGTTCTTGCAAGCATCCCAGGCACTGCGGTGCTCAGTCAGTCCTTAATAACCATAGCGATACTCCTAATAATGATCAGGGGAAAGTGCAGGCAGAGAGAGAAGGTGCAAGTGGGCAGGAACCACGTTCGGCTATTTTGTCTCTTCAAGACCAACTTCTGCCTGAAATAGATTCGTTCAATTTGCATATTAATGTGGGTTACTAATTAATGACTAAAAAATGCTTCCTCCATGGAAAGTGCTATGCCAATGTTTAAAAAAATAGTAACATCCAAGAGTCACAGGGTAAGTAGGAAAGGAAATAAGCTAGCCTCTTTTTATTTTTTATTTTTTTTAAGAAAAACACTTAAAATTTTATGGTTGAGAAAAATGGAGGGCATTAGGAAAATTCACATAAAGCACAAGAACATAAAGGAGGCGAGCCTGGCATGGGGGGACTTCCTCTGTGCTCCCCAGGAATCTCCTCATGCACTTCCCACAGCGGCCGGCAGCTGCTAGCCTCCTTTCTTCTAGGCCCCAAATTCCCTGAGAGCAGAGGCCACGTCTTATGTAGGTGCATATCCCTGGTCCCCAGCACCGCGCCAGGCACATAGGAAGTAATCAATAATGTGTAATCAAACAAACTAATGACCCCAAAAGAGGAGGGTGAGGGCTGTGCTCTCCAGATAGTACAGTGTGAAAAAGAGGAAAAGAGTAACTTTACAGTGGAGAAATCTGACAAATGCTGCCTTGGCCAGGTAATCAAGGTCAACGTCAGGTAGTCCTGATAACAGTAGGTGCCCTTGATGTGATGTGATAAAAATGGCACTTTCGGTCTGTGGTCTTCTTCCCCAATACCCATCGCCCCATCTAAACATCAGAAAAACATCAGACAAATCCCAGTGGAATCTACAAAATCCCTGACCAGGACCCCTCAAAACTGTCAAGGTCATCATCAGAAACAAGGACAGTCTGAGAAACTGTTCCAGCCAAGAGGAGCCTAAGGAGACGTGGTGATGTAATGGAAGTGGTTTACAGAGGGAGACGGGAGACATGGGTCTAGAGGGAGAAGACCCATCTAAGGTCTGGCGGACTCTCCTGGTACACAGACTCTCCCAAGCTGATGCAGAATGATAGAGACAGTATCCCTTTTCATACAGTGTCTTGCAACTTAGATACAATCTCCTTCTTCCTCTGAAAACCCTCAACTTCTACTGACCAAAAATCCTGTATAATTTGGCAACCAAGTGCCTCATGGGACAAGAGATTCAATGGGCTGGAAGAACGGTCCTCAGAGCTCACCAAGACCAAATCCCCCCATTTAAGCAGGGGGAAAATGGAGGCCCAAAGTAGGAGACAGTGTCTTCTGTATTATCAGGTTAATATATTGGTGCCACACTTAACTCATCCTTTCTCACTTGCAATATCCAACACTCTCTCTCTCTCTCTCTCTCTACTTGGGACACAAAGATCCAGTTTAGGACCACAGAGACATTCCTGCCAAATCTTAGCTCTGTATTTGCCAACCTTTGGCTGTAAAGAGTACCCGTGTGGAAAGTGATTTGGTATTTAGCAACACATCCTTTGGCCACTGCCAAGCAGAGAGCCCAGGCCTGGCAGGCTGAGGCCTGGGACACAAAGATAGCTTCCCGTTGGGGTGTACGGAAGATACGCATCTCAGCCTGGCCCGCAGGCCACACACTTCGGCCACCCCGGGGGATCTCATTTTCCACCTCGGCGTAGGGTACGTTTTCTAAATGTGACCCTGTTTCTGTTATGAGAATCAAAGTGCTCCAACTGCAAGATCATAAATACTCCAAAGTGATGGTTAATGGCGGTGGCAGTTTGCAAAATGCCAAATGGCAGCACAGAGTGGACACTGTAAATTACAGCCCAACTCTTCCATTCTCGCTGAGGTGTTTTGCGGGTTTTTAATGATGAGATCTGTTTTCAAGTGGATTTACAGGGGCTCCCGTGAATTCAGGCAGAGCTTTCAAAAGCACTTCTTAACAGATGCTAAAAAGAAAACGAGAAGAACCTACACTTTCAAGCCTAATACCAGTTGATTAAAAATGTATAATAGCCAAAATATGGAAGGTGGCCCATTTGCAGATGGATACATTTAGTGTGAAAGCACTAATAATTATAATAGTACCGATGCTGGTGAAGCTGTACTGGGTCAGGCGTTGGGCTAAGCATTTTGCATGGATTATCTCATTGAGTTTTCACGGCAGTTTCATGTGGTAGGTGCTATGAGCATGCTTATTTTACATGAGATAATTGAGGTTCCAGGAGGTTAAGCCATCTGTCCCAGGTCACACAGCTGGGGCGTGACGGACTGGAGCTGCGAACACGAGGGGTGTAGCTTCAGAGCTCAGGATCTAGATGACCCCTCTAGTCTATTCCAGTCAAAGCAGCTCTCAGATGGAGCACATCAAGGCTCCCCAACCTCAGTAAAGCATCCCTGTACACTCGGGGAGGTCTGGGGACTACGCAAATATCAAACTGTGGGAACCTGTCATCAGCTCAATAAACAAAAGGACAAACGCAGAAAATACAAAGGATCCCTGTTATTGTGAAACTGTGTACTTCTAAGCCTGACTTTTTAAACCTCAGTTTCTTCATCAGTAAAATGAGGGTGACACCGCCTTCTGGCTAAGACAATTTGGTGAGATCATATACGTGGAAAGCTCCTTGCAAACCCCAAAGCACTGTACATTTATGTTACTAATGAAAATACCTAGATAAAATTTATCAAGTTGAGTGCTAGCATGCATTCTCTCACATTCCCTTTACAGGGGGACAGACTGAGACTCAGAAAGATTAAATGGCTTTTGCTCAAGGTCACAACATTGAGAGGCAATGCCACAGCCGCAACAGAGGGTCTGCAGGCTCATTTGTTCCTCCTGTCCTCAACTCTACCCTTAGTCCCCAACACACACACACACACACACACACACACACACACACACACACACACACACACACACAGACGCACGTGAACACACGGGCTCCAGAGAACACAGTTTGAGAGCTCCTGGGAAATCATCCCCAAAGGTCCCTTCCTAGTGCTGGAGCTCAAGCCAGTGTTCATAGCTCCAGGTGGCAGGGAAAGACTGCGAAGGGCATGGCCTCAGAGGACAAGCAACCTCCCAGTTTCAGAAAGTGCCCCGTATGTGCTGCTCTAGGCACAGTGTTTACAGCAGCTGCTGTGGCCAGTGACCCATGGGTGGAAACTGCAGGCTCACTAAGACCAATAGCACGCCCTCACCCCCAACCCCTTTTAATGCTGTTGGATTTATTTGCAGCTGGTCCAGGACATTTCCGGTGAGAGTGGGGAGAGAAGCAGGCCTGTGCTGGGCTATGAAGGGATAGCAGCCCAGTGCCATTGCCAGCTGCCTAAGGAAATGTCTTCAGGTTCTGTATCCTTCCACGGATTTCTTTCCTTTGGGAACTGTCCCACTTTTTCATAAAATTCTATACATCGGACCATTTCCCATTGGCCCTGTTTCCTCTATTTTCTGACTTTTGTACAGCTGGTGAAGGGCAAGTTACAGAATTATAGAACCTCAAGGCTTGGAGGCTCTCAGGTGCTAAAGGCTGTCTATTCCAACCTCCTAGCCTACCTCCCATCAGGCACTTAGGTCCTTTCTAAAGTATTCTTGCCAAAGAGTCATCCCACTTCTGCTTGAATGCCTCCAAGGATGGGGAACTTACTACCTCCTGAGGCAGCTAGTTCCATATTCTGCCTATTGTCAGAATAATGTAGTGAGAGGTTAGGAATACAGACCCTGACCAGCACTGATCACAGACCTCAGAGGTCCAGCGCAAAATGAAAACTATTAAGATAAAAAATCATTAAGAATTTCCAGATGGCAACAGCAGAGCAATAGACCAAGTGCAGGGCCCTTCTGAGCAGGGGGCCCTGTGCAGCTGCACCGGTCGCAGCACATGTGGCCTGATTCTGATGGCAGATGCCATAGGTTTGAATCTCACTTACTGGCCAGACTAGTAGCCTCATGTGTAAAACGGAGGTAGCAACTATTTCATAAACTTGTTTCTGAGGATTAAATGAGTCCCTATGTAAAGTGCTTAGAACAGTGTCTGGCGCGGAATAAACGCTATCACATTTGTACCCAAGTTACACACTATAGACAGAGAAAGAAATACACGCAGAATCTCCATGCAGCCCTTTTGACATCCGCAGATGGCTCTTACCGCCTCGTAAGCCTTCTCTTACCTGGAGCGAAGGTGCTGGCACCTGCCACCACCGCCAGACACCAAGGCCACAGGTAGGAAAAAATCCCAGCCGTCACCAAGGGCAGATCCAGTTTTGTGGGATGTGGTGTTTGTGGACTGGAAGGTGGGGTGTGGGGGTGGGGATGAGGAGAGGCTCTTTAAGAAAAAGAATGTGGAGGTAAGGTATGCATGATGTAGTTTTAGATGCTGCTAGACGCCGTCCCCTCCAACTTCCCCATCACAGGATCCTACACACGTCTGTGGCCATCCCAGCACCACCCAACAAGAGGGGACGTCAGAGTGGAGATAGACAGAATTTCTGCCTGGGAGTGACGAAACCATCTTGCTTTTGCACATTTAAGGAGAACATATAACCAGGGAACATGTTGCTAGTTCCCGTCTCCGGGCCTTGGAAGGAAGGGGCTCTGAAGCTTCATAGTAAATGTGGTGCTGGATACCACGGTCGCTCACTGACTGGATAAAAATGTGAAGTAGGAAAGTAAACTGCCCGAGAAGCTAGTCACAGTCGCAAGTCCTGTCGACTCTAATCCTTGAACGTCTCTTGAATGTGTCTATGCCTCTCCATTCCGTCCGGCCTGGGCTGCACAGCCTCCTGGATGGCTGCACCATGGGCACCCCAGTCCCCTCCTGGCCAGTCTCTGCAGAGCAGCTGTGGCGACCCTTGCAGAATGCAAACCTGACACTGTAAACCCTTCCCACCGCCATTGGGATAAAAATCTAAACTCTTTACCACAGAGAACGTCTTGCTTTCAAGACTCCGTGCCCTCTGTGGTCCCAAACCTCACCTTTCGGCCCTTCAAGGCCAAGCCCCACAGGCCACACTGCTGCAGGATGCTCTGCCTGGTACCCTCCCCTCATCCCATACTCCAACCTGGCTAATTCATCCATCGGATGTTCACTTAAATGGCATTTTCCCCAGGAAGCTTTCCCTGGACACACCTGCAAACAAATCTAGGTTTGGTACCTGCTGTGTGCTCCCAGTGTATCCTCTATTGTACTTGCTCCATGAAAGCATTTCTGTCACCTTTTTGCCCTCAGAGCCTTAAGTCTGCCTCCCAGCAAGGCTGTACGTGCCAGGAGAGCGGCCCTGTCTACCCTGAATCCCCAGGGCTAGCACAGTGTCAGAAGCATGGTGCATGTTCCACACTGTGTGTTGTTGAATGACTAAGTGCTTCAGAACGCCAAGGCAGAGGGCTGGGTGCAACGAGCACTGTGGTGGCACTCTAAAGAGCCACAATCTCATCCCAGCACTGTCACTAACCCCCCGGGCAACCCAGGACAGGCCTCTACCCCTGTGAGGCCACACAGTTTTCAGAGACCAGAGCCTTGGCTCTGCCAGTGCCACCAGCAGAGAGCCCACCTCCCCAGGCAGAGACAGCACAACGAGGCCATCTCCTTTCCGCTGAGTTTCCTGCGCACAAAAATCTTGCAGGAGCAGCCTGACTTCAGAGCTTCTCATTTATTATTCATTTATGTTCTTGTAATGCCATTGCTGCTGCATGTGAAGGACATGGTCCTGGAACAGGCTTCCCACCTGCCAGCTAACACTGATTGAACCCACACAGCAAATCCCGTCTGGGAGTATCCAGTTCCCGACAGCCAAACACGCCCTGGAAGCAAAGAGCCAACCTGGAGTCACGGCGTCCCCTTTCCCATTAATAATGCTCTTTAAACATTCCACCCACTTTCACGTCTATCATTTCCTTTAAAAAAATCTCATTTTCATAACAATCCTCTGAGGGACTGAGTTCAGGGTTTATTATCTTTGCTTTACAGATGAAGAAACTGAGGCTCAAAAAGGCTGAGTAACTTGTCCAAGGTCAGAGAGCTCATAAGTGGCAGAGCTGAAGAGACCAGGACACACACACACACACACACACACACACACACACACACACACACACAGGGGACTGACTCCTCAGCCCATACTTTAACTACAGTATTCTCCCTGTACATTCTAAAGTTATTTTTCAGAGTGATTTTACTATCTAGAACATATTAGATCATATAACTAAGTTCATGAACTCATCCTAGAAGTGCTACGTACCTCATGGCTGAATATCACTATGGTCACCTTCAACGTACTCCCCTTGGGAAGCTATGCGCCGATGCCAGCGCCTAGTCCACGCTTCAAAGCAATTTTGGAATGGCCATCAGCGCTGTCGTCATATTACCCTCGATGTCCTGAATGTCATCAAAATGTCTTCCTTTCAATATTTCCTTTATCTTCGGGTAAAGAAAGAAGTCACTGGGGGCCAGATCAGGTGAGTAGGGAGAGTGGTTTTTTTTTGTTTGTTTGTTTGTTTTTTTTGTTTGTTTTTAGCTGAGCCATCCTGCTACCTGTTGGCAGCTCAGCGGCTGCTCAGCTCGGGCTGACTCGAACCGCTGTTGCTCAGAGCTCAAACTCTTGAGCGAGCTCTTAACCAACTGAGCCACTCGGCCGGCCCAGGAGAGTGTTTTAATACAGTTATTTGTTTACTGGCAAAAAACTCCCTCACAGACAGTGCTGTGTGAGCTGGTATATTGTCGTGATGCAGGAACCATGAATTGTTGGCAAAAAGTTTAGGTCATCTAACTTTTTCATGCAGTCTTTTCAGCACTTCCAAATAGTATAAACTTGGTTAACTGCTAGTCCAGTTGGTACAAATTCATAATGAATAATCCCTCTGACATCAGAAAAAGTTAGCAACATCGTTGCAACAAGTTCCCGAACTTAATTGTCAGACTTCGTATTTCCTCTAATTCCCTCCCCTGACTCGCTTACACCAGCCTGTTTTTTTCCTTACGGCACCCTTCCCATCATCACTGTCCTATTAATGTCTTTGCTTGTTTGCTTGTCTGTTTCTTTCACTAGAATGCAAGCTTCCTGGAGGCAGGGTCTGGTTTTCACACCATGGTACTCCCGCCCCACAGAACTATGTCTTGCACCTACCCGGCACTTAGTAATAAGTACGCTGAATAAATAAGTAAACCTTATTTGCATTTGACCACAGTCAAAGCCCACAGTATCTCATTTATGATAACCAAATTATGTAGAATACCAAATAACCTTATAATAATCAAATAAAGGTAGAAGGACAGATCACAGCCTTCTATTTTTATTAAGGATGAAATTCATAAAGAGAAATTAAGTCCTTGCCTGAAGCCACGGAGCAATGAGAGAGGGGGCTGGACCTTGAACCCATCCGCTGTCTGGCTTTCTAATACTGTCAAGTTTTATAAAAATCTGCTTAAAAGATTTTCCCTTCTGTGTCATCCCGTTGCTTTAGAGATTCTCACAGGTCACTGTGTTGTATGCTGAGCCCTCTGGCTCTCCCTCTCAAGAGGGCAGAGAGCTGCCCATGCCCGCAGCAGTTCTTTGGGCTGACATGCTGCAGGGGAATGTGAATTATCAGGCACTGTGGGGTGAAGCCAATCCACAACCCAGGGTACCCAGAACCCTGTGCACAAAAGCTGATTGGCACGAAAACCTGGGTTCTAGGATCCAGCCAAGTCGAGCAAATGTCGAAGGGCTTATCTGTATCCCAGAGAGCGAAGAGGTGTGGAGAGGCAGGGATACGCCAGCGATAAGGCTCCCCGCAAACCCAGGACCTACAAATAAGTGCACAACCGTGAGAAGGATGGACCGAGATACGACCCCACAGTGGTCTCACTCCTCCCAAGAAGCTTCATTCCCATTCGAATACGTCCATGGTAAATAATAAAACCAAAAGTTCAATTAATCGAAACCCAAACTTCACAGCTAGTAAGAAAGGGAAAGTCATCTCCCCGCCCCCGTCATCCACACATTGGAAAAGTTGGGGTTATTCAGCTTTAATCTTACCGGGTGATGCCGTGACTTCTGAATTTGACAGATGTGACAAGATCCCCTCCCACCCCCTGAAAAAAATGTTGGGAAGAGGCACAGTGTTGTCAGTTTTGTGTTCTGTTCAGTAAGTACGCCTAAGAAGACAAACAACCTACCACCTACTATCATTTCACAAAATAAAGGACATATAAGAACGTATTTCATAAAATAAAGGACATATTATATACCAAGACATCCACCCAGGATCAGTAACTCACCGAGATCTTTTGACAAAACGCGCTGCTCTCTCTTCATTTTCTCTCTCACTTTACCTTGGACTGCTGACAGTTTTAGCAACTGAACAGCGTCTGTGGACCGCTGACTGGGAATCAGGGGTCCAGCCCAACCCTGTCTCTACAAATAAGGGAAAGGCTACCCTGAGGTCCACAGAGCTGGTGAGTGGCCTTCAGGAGCCACTGGGCGGCCCTGACCAGTGCCTGCCTTGCTGTATCTGTTAAGAGAGGCGCATCAAAGATACGTCCAATGAGGTTGACTTGCCTACATTTACTAAATGTTGCATCTTACCTTCCTGGGCTAGGCCCAGGGTTCCAGAAAGAGTGAGAACTGTACTTTGAATTAAGTGTCGAGTCGCTTAACTTTGGTTTACCCCGGAAGCCTCCAGAAAGCAGTGCAGAGGAGGCACGTGGGAGAAGAGGATGCAGGGGGCACACACAGCTTCCTAGTGCCCTGTTTCCTCACAGGTGCATTTAGGGCTGAGGGCTCCAGGCAGCCCCAGGCACGAGACTCTCACAGATCTGAGAAGCAGAGAAGAGTGGGCTTGTTTCCTGGCTTCTCCACACCTGAAAACAACTTCTGAGACCATAAACCTGCACCTCAGCAAGCCAGACACAGAGCCAAAGGTGCAGCTTTGGGGCCTTGCATGCTTCTATAAACCAAGGGACAGGGTCCTCTTATTTGTGCCTTATGCAAAAGGCCTAGAAATGGTCTATTGATGTCCACTTAGGGCCTCTGTGGGTAGGTCCAGTAGCTGGTGCCCATGATCTGCACCATCCCAAACAAACTCCTTGAGGGCAGGAATCAATGCTTTATTTTCAACTTATAATTGCCCACACTATTTGATACAGTCTATGGCATAGAGAAGCACTCGGCAGTTAACTGAACTAAAAAAGAGGACTGAGACAGGTGTTTGGCCATCTCAGCATAGGGCTGTTTTGGGGATACAAAGCTTTGCGTACACAGGAGTACAGTATTTAAACCCTGAATAGCTAATCAATAGTGAGATTATACCCCAACATGGTCTACTCACAACATGAGGACTTGATCATTTGAACTTGGAAATTCCAATAATGGAAGAAACATTGCCTTTTCTCCACTGGACCATAGGTTCCTTGAGCGTGAGACTCATGTTTCACTTATCTCTGCACTCGCCAGTATGCCTGGCCTGGAGAATGACACACAGTACAGGCTCCAGGGATGGCTGTTGAACTAAGCTGAGTTACTGCACATTTCTGCTTCCTCAGTGTTGTCTGACAAACCCTGACATTCATTTTGTGAATTGACGGCTCTTGACATGCCAGGCACTGTGCTAGAAAACAGGGATGCTGTGAAAACAGGGAGTAGGACTGTTCTGGTCCCTGACCTCACAGAGCTTGTGTTCTAAGCAGGGGAGATGGATTTTTATATCCAACAGTCAAACAAATAATCACATGGCTTTACCTGTAATAAATAACCTAAGGAGAGGTAGGGCACACTAGGAGAATAATAAGGGACTGACTCTAGATGTGGCGGAGTACATGCATTTTAATCACATGAAAGCAAAACCTCAACTCGGTTGGCATTGATTATTTCGGAAAAAGGAGAGATGTAATGAAGCCCAGGGGTTCATTAGGTAGTGGTAATACCACAGCGAACACATCACCAATATAGGAAAAGTAAACACCTTTCTCCCCTGGTCCTCTAATTCTTACCAAAGAACATGGAAACAAAAACTGACATAAATGCAATTAATCCCACAGAAGAAACAATTTCTAACAACTACAACATAAAGTCTGAGGCCTAACTTTTATTCCCAACGGTGTGGTGGACTGCCTACCATGACCAAAGCAGTAGCAGAAAACAACTAAAAAGGCAAAATAAAAAGCAACGGCAGAAACAAAAACACGCCTTTGTACATGCATCAATAAGTCTCCAAGAAAGTAAAAAAAATAACCAGAAAACAAAACCCAGATGAAAACAGAAACCCAGGAAACTAAAACTGGCTTTTGTCTGAGGGCACTTATTTACTAAACCAGGTTAACACAAGTGTAGATTTGCATATCCTCTTACAACACAGGACACAGAGGACAAAGCCAGAGCATATACCAGGCAGAAGTTTGATACGTGGGCACTCTCCACCACCACTCACGTACAGCTGGGACTCGCTATACCCTCTTTATAAGGATAAACTAGAAATAAACCTACCCCACCAGAGGACTGACTTAAACTTTGGCAATGAGTAAACAAAACAAAGTAGGGGGGAATCTCTCTTGAGAATTTGATACAACTAGCCAGCTCCAGGTACAGGTTTGTAGTCCATAATCAGAGGTCTGAAAAACGTCAAGTTGAGAATTTAGTGTAAAGTGATCCCACTAGGTATGTGGCAGAACCAAGTACCAATCTTTTCTGGAGGAACACATCTTCACCCAGGCCTCAAAGAACCCACAGAAAAGGTTCCAAGATATGAGTTTGTAGCAAAAACACATACACAAAAAAACAGAAAACAAGTAAACATACAAAATATATTTAAAAATGAGGTACCAGAAAAGCAGTGAACAACAAAAACAACCCCAGCAAAATGAGACCCACAAACTTTAAATTACCAGATACAAAATGTGTTTGTGTGCTTTAATAAAAAAAAATATTAAAAATCTGAAAAAAATACAAGAGACTATGAAAAAGAACAAGCAGATTTGAAAAAGATTCAAATACAACTTTTAGAACTACAGTAACAGAAAACTAAAACAAAAAACCTCAGTGCGTAGATAAAACAATAGTCTAAGTAGAACTCAAACAGAACCGATTAACTGTAAGAGAATTCAGAGGTAATTATTCAGAATACAGCACTGAGAGAAAACAAGGACAATATGAAAGAAGATACATGGATGATAGACTGTAAAGGTCTAAAAAAATATCTAAAGTTCCATCAGAAAAGGAAAGAGAAAAATGGGCAATGGGAATATTTGAAGGGATAATGGCTGAAAAATTTCTTGAACTGATCAGACAATAATCTAAGGTTCTTAAAGACTAAACCCAAGCAGGATTTAAAGAAATACACTAACACCAACGCAAGACAAAGACATTAAAAGACAATTAATTACAGACCAGTTCCCTCCTCAACACAGATATAAAAATTCTTTTTCTTTTTTTAGCTGAGCCGTCCTGCCACCTGATGGCAGCTCAGCTCGAGCCGGGACTGGAACCGCTATTGCTCACAGCTCGCACTCTTGAACGAGCTCTTAACCAACTGAGCCACTCGGCTGGCCCAGATATAAAAATTCTAAATAAAATTGTAGCAAGTCAAATCCAACAATACATAAAAAAGGTAATAAATCGTGATGAGGGGAGTTTATCTCAGGAATGCAAGGCTGATTTGGCATTCAAAATTAATCAGTGTAATCTGCTATATCAACAAATTTTTTTAAATACCAAATAATCATCTCAATAAATACAGAAAAAGCTTTGACAGACTCCATCATCTATTCCTGATTTTAAAACTTTTGAGAAACTAGAAATAGAAGGGAACTCTTCATTCTGATAAACGGCACACACACACACACACACACACACACACACACACAAACTACAGCTAGCATCATATATAATGTCATTATTAAGACTGAACACTTTCATAAGATCAGAAACAAGACAAGGATGTCCGCTCTCGCCACTTCTATTGAACACTGTACTAGAGGTTCTAGCCAGTGCAATAAGGCAAGATAAAGAAAAGCCATCTAGATTGGAAATCAAAAAACTATCATTTGAATTTGGAAATCCCAATAGTGGAAAATAAATCTCAAAATCATCATGCTTAGTGAAAGAACAGAGAGTTTAAAAAGATTGTATGATTCCATTTATATAAAATTCTGGAAAATACAAACTAATTGATAGTGATAGACAGTAGACCAACAGCTGCCTGGGGAGTGGAGGAGGGCAGGAGGGACAGCAGGGAGGAGTCACAAATACAAAGGGACACAGGAAAACTTTGGGGGATGATGAAAATGTTCATTATCTGATGTGGTGATGATTTCACGGGTACATACAAATCAAAACTTACCAAATCATACACTTTAAACATGTACAATTTGGGCCGGCCGAGTGGCGCATTGGTTAAGAGCTGGCTTGGGATGCCAAGGGCCCCGGTTCGGATTCCACATATGAGGGCCAGTGACACTGCCCTCCACAGCTAAGATGCTGAACAACAGCTCAACCTGGAGCTGGGCTGCTGTGAGTCGCTGGCGACGGCGTAGGCTGCAGCCCCTGTGGCAGTGGGTTGCCATGGGCTACCATGTGTGGCCGGCAGCCAGCGTGAACGGCCAGCAGCCGCAGTGAGCGGCCGTCCAGAAGCCGGCGACTGATCTGCATCGCTAGAGAAGAGCGCAATGATGGTGTCAGCTTGGGCCAGTGAAGCAATGTCCTCCACAACTAGACTGAAGAACAAAACGACAGCAACTTGTCTGTTCTCCTTCCCCCTATTCCCCAGCACTGTTCCCATCCCCCAACTCCCCAATAAAAATCTTAAAAAAAATAATAATAAATAAAATAAAATAAATAAACATGTACAATTTACTGTATGCAAAGTATGGCTCAATAAAGCTGCTTTTATAAATCTATATCATAGTGAAACTGTGGAACATCAAAAACAGAGATAAAATCTTAAAAGTGGCCAGAGAAAAGACAGATTTAATTTAAAGAAATAATCATTATGTGAGCCCTGACTTTTCAACAACTGTAATAGAATCCAGAAGGCAGTAGAATAACATATAGAATGTACCGGAGGTAAACAACTGTCAAACTAGAACTGTATACCCAGCGAGAACAGGAGCAAAACGAAGATATTCTCAAGCAAAACCTGAGAGTTTGCTGTCAAGAGACCCTCAAGCAAAGAAATTTAAAAGGGTGTGCTTTTAGGCAGAAGGAAAGTGATTCTATTTGGAGGGCCTACATAAAACAATAATAGTACAGTCTTATGGTATTAAAAATAATAACTAAAGTACATGGCAACAATAGCATGTGAGTCAGGTGAGGTGGGAGGGGTTGGGGGAGGAGCGGTGACCAAAGTTGAGGTGTTCACTAAGTTCCTTGTAAAATATTGATTAATATTAGACTCAACAATACCTGTGAAAATTTCTTGGTGAACTATTCAAAGTGTAGAAACAGAATACTGAACTTTCTTAGCACAAGAGTGGACAAAAGTAAAATGAGAAAAAAATCCAAAAGGCAAGAAAAAAGAAGAAACATAAAAAGGTGAGATGCGGGCCAGCCGAGTGGCTCAGTTGGTTAAGAGCTCGCTCAAGAGTGTGAGCTCTGAGCAACAGCAGTTTGATGCCCGGCCCGAGCTGAGCAGCCGCTGAGCAGCCAACAAGTGGCAGGATGGCTCAGCCTAAAAAAAAAAAAACACAAAAAAACGTGAGATGAAAATAAAGCCCAGAAGAAGGCAAAAATAATCCTCCACTAAAATGTGAACTTCTTGTGGACAGGGCTGTGTTATGTCGTGCACTGTATCTTCCATGCTAGCATAGTGTCTGGCACATACTAGATACTTTATAAATATCGAATGACTGAGAGTTTGCTGAATGAATAAATATTTGGATGAAAGGATAGTTGTGGTAATAGTAAGAAACACATTTAGTCCTTGTCCCAGATTCCTGGCACAAAGCTCCTATAACCCTTGGAATTTTCAGAGATTGGAGTGTCTGTTATCAATCGTAAGGGAGCCCCTTTTGAGCACACTTGAGTTTATGCTAATGAGGTGACTTAGGGTGGACTCCTCAGATAGCCTTCAGATGGGGCTGGTCACCAGAAAAACCACCTGCCAACATTTGGGAAGGGGGGGTGTGTGCTGCATATTAAGGTCTATAAAAACTCTTGAATAAGGAGATCTGATGAGCTTTTGGATTGGTAAATATGACAGGCAGGTGACACACCCCATTTCCATGGGGACTGCAGCTCCTGTGCTCTGGACCTTTCTGGGCCTCACCCTATGTACTTCATCGGGCTGTCCATCTGCGTCCTTTATAAATATCCTTTATAATGAACTGGTAAACATAAGTAAATGTTTCTAATGGAACCCGAGCAGGGAATTGTGGGAACCCAAGCAGAGGGTGGTGGGAACCTCTGATTTATAGCTGGTCAGTCAGAAGCGCAGGTGACAACCTGGATTTGTGACTGCCATCTGCAGGGGGAGCAGTCTTGTAGAACTGAGCCCTGAACCTGTGGGATCTGATACTAACTCCAGGTTAGAATTGAGTCCAAGTGTTAGAATTGAGTTAAATTTGTAGGACACCCTGTTAGTGTCTGCCGAGAATTAGAGAATTGCTTGGTGGTGCTGGAAAAAAAACACACTGGAATGGTAAACGAATGAATTTGGTTAGCTGCACAAATAGATGAACGCATGAATAACATAAAGCTTCATTTTGGCCAAAAGTTTCAGTCTTCTCCAGGCACCACTTCATTTATCAGAATTAGCCAACAAATTACAGGCAAGACAAAGTGAGCCTCTCTCTCCCTGGCCACTGTCTGGAAGCAATGAAGTGTGCAAAATACAGATGGACAACGAAGGAGGCGGCAGCGAGGGAATGGTCAAATTAGTCCTGGATTATGGAAAAGTTGATAAAATAAAAATCATGTGTGGAAGGTAGCCTCTATTTTTGAATTATGTATTAATCCCTTCCTGCTCAATTCTATGGCTAATGTCCGAGTTGGGCCTTCAGTACCTATAGTAGGGGCCTCTCTGTCCCTCTTCTAGGTCCTTGTCCATCCAGACTACTACTTATCAGGATACACAGCCATCGTGATATCACTACCCTCCACGCTCCGACTTAAATGCTTCAATGGATCACAACTGCTTTCTGGAATCAAATTCAGTCTTCTTAGCCTGATTTTCAAGGACCTTTTAAGCTGATTTTAATCACCTTTTCTTTCACCGCTCCCCCTAAAGAACACTAGGTAACCACTAAACTACTGTCTGTGTCTATGAGTTTTTGTTTCTTCATTTGTTTGTCTTGTTCCTGTGTTGTTATCAGTTTTATATACCACATTATCAGTGAAATCATACAGTTCTCGACTTTTTCTGTCTGCCAGAGGGTAAGGGGGGAGTGGGGTGGTAGATGAGGGTAAAGGGGATCAAATATACGGTGACAGAAGGAGAACTGACTCTGGGTGGTGAACACACTATGTGATATATAGATGATGTATGACAGAATTGTACACCTGAAGCCTATGTAACTTTACTAACAACTGTCACCCCAATAAGCTTTAATTAAAAAAAATATAGAATACTAGGCTTTAGTCCATAGATCCTCAGACTGTTCTCACCTCTTCATCTTTGCTCATGCTGCTCTCTTTCAACTGTCATTCCCTTTCCACCATCCCTCTTACTGAGGTTGTGCACATCTTTCAAAGCCCAACCCAAATGTTAACTCCTCCCTGGTGCTTTCTGGCACAGAGCCAAAAATAAACTTTTTCACTTCCTGTTCCATATACTTTTTCTAATTCTTTTATGATCCTTACCACATCCTGTCTCATACTCTACTTGGCAAGCAATTTAGCTTAAAGGTTAAGTACGTGGATTTTGGAGTCAAACAGACGTAGGATTGAATCCAGTCTGCCATGTCCTAGCTATACAATAATTATGATCAGCATGTATGTTTTATACCCTGTCTTCCATACACGTGAGCCCTGTGAGAACACTATCCATGTCTGATGAAGTTCGTATCTTTCTCTCTATCTCTTCTAGCACCTAGTATGTTGTCCCACACACTGTTTCTCAAATTATACAGAATAATTTCCAAATCAAGAGTTAATATTATATTAATATGCTCTCATTCATGTTGGCACCACATTCAGGATCTATAGGAATAAGTTTACTCCATTTGTTAAATAGTCAATGTCCTCCTTACCCCTGGACCATATGCTTGGTTTCACTACTAGACAATACTGACACCTTATTAGTAAAACAAAAAGGCACAGCCACGGACCGGAAGAATATATTCTCAAAACATATATCAGACAAAAGACTTGTTATTAAAGAACATATTTTTAAAAACCTCTTAAAACTCAGTAATAATGAGACAAACAACCCAATTAAAAATTGCCAAAAGATTTTAACACACTTCACGAAAGATCCAAAATGGCCAATAAACACATGAAGAAATGCTCTTTATGACAGCGTGGAAATTACATTTCTTCACACGCAGTAGAACAGCTAAAATTAAAGATTGATCATTCCAAGCACTGTCAAGGGCAATGAGCGACTAGAACTCTCACGCACTGATGGTGGGAGCGCAAAAGGATACAACCACTTTGGAAAACAATTTGGCGGTTTCTGAAAAAAATTAAACATACAGGTACCCTTATCACCCAGACATTCCATTGTTCTTGTAGGTAATTACCCAAGGGAAAAAAAAACACAGCCACACAAAGACTTGTACACAAATGTTCATAGCAGCTTTATGTAGAATAGCCAAAAGCTAAAAACAACTCCCACGTCTACCCACAGGTATCTGGATAAACAAAAGACAGCACAGCAATGTAACGGAATACTACTCAGCAAGAAAGAGGAACAAGCTATCGATACACCCAAGAACACTGGGTGAATTCAGTGTCATCATGCTTAGTAAAATAAAAAAGCAGGCAAAATGGACTGTATGAGTCCCTCCAAATAAATCTCTAGAAAATGCACTCCTGGGGAGACAGAAGGCAGGGCAGTGGTTTCCTGGAGACAGAGGGAGGAATGCGTTACAAAGACGCACCAAGATGCTCTGGGGATGATAGAAATGTTTATGATTTCGATTCTGATGATAGGTTCACAGGCTTATACATTTGTTAAAACTGAACAAATATGGGGCCAGCCAAGTGGCTCAGTTGGTTAAGTGCTCGCTCAAGAGTGCAAGCTCTGAGCAACAGGGTCGCTGGTTGGAATCCCGTCCCGAGCTGAGCTGCCAACAGGTAGCAGGGTGGCTCAGCTTAAAAAAAACAAAAACAAAAAACTGATCAAATATTACACACTTTTTAAATGTGCAATTTACTGTACTTCAAATATACCTTGACAAAGTTGTATGCAAAAAAGTACTAATGCTTTTTTAAAAACTTTACTTAAAAAAAAAACAATAACAATAGAATAAAGTAAGCAGGCTTTATTCTGTTCACCGGTCAAAGCCCAAGGCTAGACTGAAAGCTGCTCTGGAAAGCGCGGTGTCAGCATCAACAGTGGCAGGAAGGCCAAGAGGCAGGAAGGGAAGCAGACAGGCCTCACATCCCGGAGCGGAGTGCCATCAATGTGGTTTGGGTTTGACTGGCTTTTTGAGGCTGGCTTCGTGGCAAAGCTAATTTATTCAGCGCCCAAATCCCTGGCAGTCCAATACTTCCAGCCTGAGACAGATGTCAGGTTGCATTCCTGCGGCTTTTTTCTTTTCCTTTGTGCATTTCTAAAGAGATTCCTGGGTGCCACGAAGCCTTCTCCCAAAAGCAGCGTTATAATGGCAATTTCAGACACGGCTGGAGACCTGAGGATGCGGATCCTTAGGGGAAAGGAGAGGCAGAGCTTTGGAATGGCTCCAGATGTGAATGTGCAGACTGAGCACAGCACAACTGCAAGGGGCGCCATTCACAGCGACCAGAGGCTTGCGCTGCCCCTGGTGCAGTGCAGGGAGGGGAAAGAAAGCGCTCCTCCTCCCGCTGTACCTGGGAGGCTGAATTCCCTGCCCCAGGCCCACCCCAGGAACTACTGGGGCTTCTCAGTCCTCACTTCGCCAAACCTTATCTTAAGAGCTCAGAAGTGTAATGTCAGTGGACCTGGCAAAGGAGGCAAATGCACGCGCGGCCTTGCCCACTCATCACGCTTGCCTTGATTCTGGCCCTCGTCTGTTATTCCCTTGCACTGGTCTCTCTGAAAGCCCCTTCCCCTTCAGGTGTCCTGGTTCCCCATCTGTTAGGCAGAGAGATAATCCCTGCCCTGCCCATTTCATTCATTTCACCCCCTGCCCGAAGGACTGAGCTCACAGAACCCTAAGAATCCTGTAACACAGGGGTTAAACTGGCAGGCCATGGCTAAGACTGCAGGCACAGATGGCTTTACTTGGCTCCCACAATATTTAAAACACAGAAGAGTCCATGTTAAAATATCCAGAAGTCTGTCTTTCCTTGAAAAGCTCAAAGATCTGGCCTCACTGCACCCGCATTCTCAAGCCATCAGCTGGAGCTGAGTAGAAGAAGCCAGAGTCCCCTTCTCGGCTGCCCACTGCCCACCCAGAGGACCCTTCACTCGCTTCGGTCACTGGCTTAGGTTTGGGGGGCAATGTGGTCTGCTCTTGAGTCAGTGACAAAGGTACTTGGACTTCATCTAGTCCCGACTACTCCTCACCCTGGACATTTTGTGACAGGCCTGCGAGACGGCCCCAGCCTTGGACATTTCTCTTGATGTGGGAACTCATTAGCTTTGAGGGCACTCGTTGGCAGGATCCAATTTGCTGGAAAGTTCTTCCTTATATTCCAGTGGAAGGTCTTCCCACCCTCAGCTCCAGGCTCTGCTTTCTCCCCCACGTGCCAGCACTTCAGGCATTTATAGCCACCGGTCCTCCTATGAAAACCCTAACACCCAGGCCCTTTAGACACAATGTCCTCATCCTTTGGCTTCCCCCTGAACACGCTCCACTGGATCTCTGTAACTTGTGGAGCTGGTGGACTCTTCCTTCCCGTTTTGTCCTAGTGAGCAAGTCAGATTAATTACAAATGCGCATTCCTATATGGCTTCTGTCCTCTGGCGGGGTTTAAAGAGAGGCAGAGTCACCGAGGACTATAAGCAACAGTAAATGTGTTCTGTCGGTTTCAGTCTCAGCGTCCTCATACTGAGAAAACCAGACCTCATGGCAACAGGCATCATTCCTACTCTCTACAAATCATTGCTGAACAGAAAAATGAAACATCAGGGATTTCTCACGTTTTAAAAAACTTACGTGAGTCTTGGAGTGAAAGTAATTGTTTCAGATTTTAAAAATAAGTAGCTCACATTCTTAGGTTAAGTGCTTTTTATGGAAAGGAAATAAACAATATGCCAAGATTCCCCAGTTCAGACGTAAGGTTAAAACGAGGACAAAAAAATTTCTCTCCTGTGCTTCCCGTGGCTTTCTTGAAGATCAACATTTTGGGAGTGGAAAAGCGTTGGGCCTTTCTTTCATCTCACACGTGTGTGTGTGTGTGTGTGTGTGTGTGTGAGAGAGAGAGAGAGAGAGAGAGAGAGAGAGAGAGAGAGAGAGAGAGAGAGATTGAGAACACAAGCGAGACAGATACTGAGATTTTGCACAGGTCACCTGCTGTCTGTCTCTGGATTTCACTCTCCTGTTTTGTAAAGTGCAAGGCTTGGACCAGGTCACTGAGCGGTCCACCTGGGTGCACACGCTGTTAAACACACAGATTCCCTGGCACACCCACAGAAATTCTCCATCTGGAGGGCAGAAGAGGTGGGGCGAGGAAGCTGGCGTCTGACAGGTGCCCAGGAGAGTCTAACATTCTAAGTCCCTTCCTCCACTCTTATTTGGCACGCACTCTGTGGCAGGAGGTAAACTAAGGGACCTAGGGCTATGACAGTAAAGTCACATAGACACAGCTCTCAAGGAGTTTACATATGGGGGGAGGGGAGGGGAGGCTGCCAAGGATAAGGTTGGTTGGGGTCATGACACTCATAGGCCCAAGTGCCACCCACACTGAGGGGTCAAGGAAGGTTTGCTGGGAAGGTGATGTCTCCGCAGGGACCTAAAGCACGTGGAGGATCTGGCGAGGGGAAGCCCAAACTGGAAGCATGTCCAAAGCCTGGGGACCAGAGAGAGGTGTGTCTGGGGCGTGGGTGGGCTTTGGCTGCAGGGAAGGGAGCTGGGGGAGCAGCAGGCGACGGTGCCTGGAGAAGCCGGCAGGGGCCAGGACATGCGGGGCCTGGGCAGTGGCCTAAAGGCAAGGCCCTGAGCAGAGCAGGGACATGACCAGACTCATGTCTTAGAAAGGTCATTCAAGCGGCTGCGTGCAGAACACGTCGCAGGAAGGAGGAAACAGGAAGAAAGGAGAGGAGGCTGGAATAAAGTCTTCTGTTCTTAGCTGCAAAGGCTCAGTGCTAGAGGTGGGTGTCAAGACTGAGTGTCAAGACGGTTGGGGGCCATGGAACAATCCTGGGGACTGTCCCTGAACAATCCCGGGGATTGTCAGGGAACAATCCCGGGCTTTCGGCTCCTTATCCCAGTTCCCACCGGGGTGGACCCTTTTCCTTCCAGGAGAAACTTGGGGCTGAGAGGGCAGGAACCTCTTCTCACCCACACACCCACTTGCCTAATTAGGTCTGGGCTGCTTGCTTCTCTCTGGCTCAGAATGGGAGATGGAACCTGCCCGAATCAAGAAGCAAAAGCAAGAAGGTTCCAGAAATGGCTCCAAAGAGAAGCATCCCTCACGCTTGCCCTCTGGGAATATAAATGCAACCTGAACCGTCATTTGCTCATGGCCGGCACTCCACAGCTGACAACACTTTTGATCACCTGACCATTTTGGAGGCTCCCAACACTCCTGGGGAACAGGCAGTCCCATTTTAGAGAAGAGGAAGCTGAGGCCCAGAGGTCTTCAGTGCCTGGTGCAAGGTCACACAGAGAGAGCTGGAACCAGAGCGGAGGCTAGGAATTCATTCCACAGCTCTTTACTGCTATTGATCCCCGAGCCCACGGGACTGTAATTAATTAAAATGTCTCTGCTCAGCACTGGAGACAGCGGACGGGAGGATTCAATGAAAACGATCTGCCCAGCGTGGAAGTGTTTCATCCTGAAGTCTTGGGAGGGCGTCTGAAATGAGAGAAAGGGACCTACAAGGTGGAGAGGGAGAAGGTGCCACCAGCCTGTTAGGACATGTCATCCCTCCCTCCCTCCAGGCTGAGCCTGCACAGCTGAGGCCTTGCTCCTGGGAGGTGGGGTGATCCTGCTTCCAACTGAGCAGGAGGGGTGGGCTGGGGTGGGGAGAGCGCTGGCAGGAGTAGAGGAGACAAATCATAAGGCATCTTCCCTCTCTTCTACCCTTATCCCCAGCATTTCCATCCAGGGCAAATCAGGGACGTAAAACTGTATAATTTATCTGTAGGAAGGAAAAGTCCCCAAATGCCACAATCGCCAAAAAATTAATAGCTATGTTTCAGCCCTTCCAAAGTGCCAGGAACAAGCCCTGTCTATACAGTCTCACAATGACTCTGTCGCGTAAGTCTACAAAGAGGGTAACTGTTGTTATCCATTTCACAGGTGGGAAAACTGAGGCTCAAAAAGGTTAAGCATCTTCCTTAAGGTTCACACCACTATGACAAATGACAGAGCCAAGGTTCAAATCCAGGCCTTTCTGTCTGCCGGTCCTGTCATCAGCTTGAGGAGGGGGTGGTGTCTAAGGGAGATGCCCCCTCACCAGGGAAGGAGGGGTGCACTGACTCTGTGTATGGGGGAACTTTCATTCATTGAGAAGGCAAGGTGAAACGCCCTCCATCTCCTTTCTTACCTTCTTTCTTAGAACGAGAGAGGAGGGAACAGATATACCAGCGGACAGGGCTGGGGCACCGCACAGTTAAGGAGCACAGACAACCACTCCACAGGGAAGAGGCAGCAGCTACCTACAACACACCCCGTGCGCGCAGGAAGTGTGAGGAGATAGCCTCATTTTCCAGGAGAGTGCCTGACCTGCCAGAGGTCACAGAACAGGCTAATCTGGGAGCTCCATCAGCATGGCCGCGATGGAGAGCAGGGCTTTAGGCTGAAACCACTGTAGCTCGCAAAGGTTGAGAAGGATAGGAGTTGGGTTAGTGAGGTCTGCCAGGCAGAGAGGGTGGAAAAGAGATCCAGTGAGAGGAGGAAGAGGAAGGAAATGGGGGTTGCTTGGCCTCAAGGAGGCCTAGGAGTGATCTGTTTATGCTCCTCGTGCTCCATAACTGCCAGAGGGGTTTTTCTGTTTGTTTGTTTTTGGCGGGGGGAGCAAACTGCCCAATAGTCCTCTGAACACACGGGAAAGAAACTGGACAGGAGGTAAAAAGTTATGGTCTTATACTTAAAGCATGACAAGGTTAGGCAGAGGGAGAATTTCTCCCTCATGATGACAGGAGAAGGAATTTTTTTTCTTTCATGAGTCAACAAAATCTAGCAGGGAAAAAAATCTGCCAGGGTCCACTTACAAGAAAAAAAGCAGTTGCTTGGACATGAACATGAAAATATAAACATGGTTGCCAATAGGCAAGCCTTCTGAAGCAAATACATGTTGTTAGCCAACCTACCAGGGGCATAGTTTAATCAGCAAGTGATGATGGACCGGAAGAGGGTCCCAGACTGCTCTGAGGGATGCCAGCTCTATGTTCTTTGAAAGGCTGGTAGGTTTTCTGTGAGTCAAGTCTTTTATTACTAAGCCCAGAAAGTTGCGTTTTATTATTATAAATTAAAATTGTTTTCAAATGAATAACATTTCCTTCCTGTAACATTAACCAATGAGGATCATGAGGTGGTTCTGATCAGCGTAAATAATTTGACCTCAGGAACTAAAGGTAACAGCTTGCAGCTTACATCTGCCTCAGAGTACTATTTCTCTATTTTGTAACCATTTCTCATAGTTGACCCATGTTGAGAAAATATTTCCGATGTAATAGACACTAGATATCGTTAATGAATAAGTAGATGCATTTTTTTTAACAAAGCCTGCCCTACAATCTCAGGATTCTCTTCAATTAAACAGATGCTGGAAGAATAAACTGGCGACCTTCTACATGTAAAAATATAGTATATAACACATACAAGTGGTTTTTAAATACTGTTTTTTCTTATTATCACCACTTTCAGAAGAGTTGACAGCATCTGAAACAATATTTACAGAGTCCGTGAAGCACCCACTTGAATGTCCACAGTTTATAAAGCGCTGGCTGGGATGGTCTCTGAGGCCTCCCAGCTCGGGTCCCCCGCCTTCCTCACCATCACATCTTGAATAGAAAGGAATGAAAACCCCGCTGGCAGAAGCAGGCCTGAAGCAACCAGGCTCTCCACCTGTTCCCCGCCTTCCCCATTTCAGACAGGAAAGTGAAGAAAGGAAGGAGAGAAGGTAACAATTACTGCCACAGACTGCACCGTCTCAGATAAGTCCAGATATACCTAGAGCTAGAAAAACCACCAGCTGAAAAAGAGAAAGGTATTCAGGTGCCCAGAGTGAAGCCGGCCCTGCCAGGCCCTCTTTCTGCCTTAGTCCCGGTAACTCACTGCTTCTGGTACAGAGAATGCCAGATCCCCCTGAACAAAGAATTTAAATACTCTGGAGAGTGGCTAACATACCTCCAGTGGTAATGTGTACAGACGGCAGACCTGCACAACGCATGCCAGGGCATGCTGCTTCATTTTATCCATGACATTATTCTTTTGCTGTCCATCTTAGGGGAAGAAAAATCACTGGTCTATCCTATATCCAGAAGAACTAAAGGGCTGGGATGATTAGGAGGAAGAAGAAAAGGGAGAGGTGGTGACCTCCGCATCCCTGGAGCTATTCAAGCCGAGACGCGATGACTACCTTTGAAGGCTGCTGCAGAGGGTTCCTCCCCAGGGCGAGGCGTCATACTGAATGATTCCTAAGGTTCCCTTGCCACTGTAACTCTGTTTCTAAAAATAAAAGCAACCCTTTTAAATTTTATTTTTTTTAAAAAAAAACCACATAAGTTATATATGTGTGCGATCCTACCTCGGTACCAACGGCGGTTTAATAGCATTTACAAAGCATTTTTCCCACATGTATCATCCCACAGCCCTGCGACACAACCATTACTGTCATTATCCCCATTTTAGAGGTGGGACGGGGCTCTGAGTTTAAGTAATTGCTCTGAGGTCAGACAGCCGGAGAGCAGAAATCACTGGCAGCTCCAGGCTTCTCTCTGACATTTCTCCTCCTCCTCCTCCTCCTCTTCCCTCATCCTTTCTGTCTGCTGGTGAGTACAGCTTAACAATGGGAACATGGAGGAGAGGCGCCTAATAGGAAGGCGCCTCCTAGACAGGTACCTGGCTGAATCCCCTCCCATCACTTTGTGCCACCAGATGACTCAGAGAAGACTTACTCATAACCTTGGTGGGTAATGAATACACTGAGATGTGCAATCATTTTTTTTTAAGTTCAAGCATATCGAAATTTTAAAAAGAGAAAAAATTAGTCCCTTTTCTAAGTTTAAAAAAGGGAAGCATTTTAGTCGAAAGAAAGGAAATGAAAGGAGGGAAGATTTTTTACTTTTTTCCCCCCTCTTTGCAAAGTAGGTTCTGCCATTCCCATGGGTGGTGAGTGAGTGCACACAGCTTCTGAGATCACAGTGAATGAAACATTCGGATGAATTCCATAATGAACTGGCACAGAAGACAAATGCCAATTCGTTAAAGAAGAAAACAAAAAAAAGATTAATTCTAAAAGATAAGTCCTCCAAGTTGATTATCAGGTTTCAATATTCAAAAAGAGAACCACAGGGTTCTTGATTTTGGTTTGGAGGCTGTTTTGATCCTCAGAATTCAGGTCGAAACTGCTATTTCTCCAAACTGTCTTAGCCAGGAGGGTGTGGGTGTCACTGGGAGGAGTGGAGTGAGTCCCATCAAACAGCCTCTCTGGATTCCAATTGCTTAAGAAGCCACAATTTCTCAACCGGTTGGAAGGGAATGAAGAGTCCCAAAGCCTTGTGCCAGAGTTTTACAGTTTCCTAAACACACCCTCTCCATCTTCTTTCTGACGGAGAACCCTGGAGGGGAGGGGTTGCCAAGCCCCTCTAGTAAAAGGTCTTTGGAGCCCAGGAAGGTTTAGTAATTGGCTCAAGGACACACAGTACAGACTTACGTCCTGACTGATATCTAGCCCAGCGCTCCTTGCTTCTCAACAGGGAAAGCACTTCCAAGGAAAGTTGCCAACTCAAGTTCAGCTTTCTAAAAACCACAGCTTGGCCACCATCTAGACAGAGGAGGGGATGGGTGGGTATCCCTCAAAGCATTCACACCCTCATTTGGAGATAAAGTAGAAACGGGAAATGGCAGAATCAGTCACTTAACACCTGCTGGCATGTTCAGCCTGGACAAGTTGTTTTTCCTCTCAAATTCATAAACCCAACACTTGCTTCTCTCATCTCAACCCTTTGTAACAAACTAACACAAAGAACTCAAGGACAGCACAGCTGCACATTTGACTGAGCTGATAACAACAGCAACAGTCGCTAATGTTTACCACATGCCTGCATGGCACCGAGAACATTAAACAGTTTTATATGCGTATTACAGATGAGGAAACTGAGGCAGAGATGTTAAAGTCACTTGCTCAAGGCTCTAAAGCTCTAAAGGAGAGGAGCTGGAATTTAAACCTTCAGGGACCTGTGGTCTTAACCCTCTGCCACTTTACTAGCTGTGTGATCTCGCATATGTTACTTAATTTCTCTAAACCCTACTTACTTCTGTAATCTGTAAGATGGGGATAATAATAGGGACCCCATACGGCAGTTCAAAGCAATAAATGAGATTCATAAATGAAGCACTTGGCATCGGGACTGCCCCACCACAGAAGGCAGTCCTGCTTGGCACAGAGCCCACCACAGTGAAAATGCCCAAATGCTACCATCAGGATTCATGGTCACTGCAGGACAGCTCTAATAATCAGGGTCAAGAACCAAGGGAAGAGCAGCTCGTCTGCAAAGGCCCAGCTCAGGTGTCACCTGCTCCGAAGCGCGCTCCTCCATGACCCATTCTGACTTAGTTTTCCACGGAACATCGTGGTTCTTATGACCAATTTTGGAGCACGCCTTGCTTCCCTGCGCAGACATCAAGTCCTGGAGGACGGACGCTGATCTATGCCTCGGATTCCTTGAACCACCTACAGTGCCAAGCATACAGTAGGCCCTCGGGAACTATGATGGTTTTTAAATGTCCCGGAGTTCTTTCACAATCCTCCTTTCAAGAGGTGGCATCTAATTCTTCTCTCCTTGCAAGTAGGCTGAACTGAGTCATGGAAGAACTTGTGGCTTTCGGCTTCCTCTCTCTTGGACCACTTGCTCTGGGAAAAGGTAACTGCCATGTGATAAGGACACTCAGGCTCCCTAATGGACAGGTCCAGGCACTGAGGAATGGAGGCCTCCTGCCAACAGCCACGAGAGTGAGCCATCCAGGAGGCAAATCCCCCAGCCCCAGTCAAGACTTCAGATGATGGCAGCCCTGGCCGACAGCTTGACTGCAGTCCTGTGAGAGACCCTGCGCCAGAGCCACCGAGCTAAGCCTGAATTCCTGACTTGGAGAAACTGTGAGATGATAAATGTGTGTTGTGTTAACCTATCACATTTGGGGATGATTTGTTACACAGAAATATATAACCCAAACAGGAACCACGAGGTGCACACACTAAGCTGTTTTCCCCACTCTGGGCTTGTGACTGTGCTGTCCCCTCTGCTGGGAATGCCTGTGGAATGCCTGTGCTCCCCACCCGGCCCCGTGCCCTTTCTTGGTCTGGCTAACCCAGCCTACTGGCCTTCAAAACCTTAGCTCAGGGTTCCTTCCGTCGGGATCCTTCCCTGCTCCACCCGCCCTGGTTAACCGGCTCTCCTATAGCTCACATACAACCCTGTGCCTGTAGCCACCAGACAGAGATCCCACTGTGCTCCCACTGATCTGTTTAGTGTGGGAAGCCAAGGGCAGAGGTACAGGCCCGGGACCCTGCAGGCCAGTCACAGCTCCATCAGTGAGCAGTTGTGCGACCTTGGATGCAACATTTCCCCTCCCTGATGCTCAATGTTCTCATTGATACAATGGAGATATTTATAGTGTGTATGCCATTGGGTTGTTAGGAAGATTAAAACAGGGATGTACGTAAAGCACTTAACCCTGTGCCTGGGAAAAGCAGCCTGCATAGTAGTTACTATTATGAGTGTCTGAAGCTTGGAGGCTGCAAGTTACATATCTTGGTGGCCTCACTACCTGATGAGGTATCTGTCCGAACCACATTAGGCATGGTGGATCAATGAATGGAGTCATCTTCCCTCCACTCCCTTAGCCTCCAAAAGGGTCCCCGGGCCTCCAGTGTGTCCTGCTTTGCCACATTCCCTTTTCTGAGGCATACCTCTGATCCTCTGAACCAAGACTACCGATGGCTTCCCTGTGTCCCAAAGTCCAGCCTCCCCAGCCTCCCAGGGCCACTATGATTCAGCACCCACCTCCCCGCAGTTTTTCTCTAATACCTGAAAAAGGTTCAGTGACTCTGGCTTACTCCCTGCTCCCTGGACAGGTTCCCCGCTTTCTGCCACCTGAGAAGCCCCAATCCTAGTATGTACACTTTTCTAAATTCGTAACCTTTCTCAGGGCCGCCTTAAAAGCCACCACCTTGACCTCAGTCAGAGTGATCTCCTCCTGGCGCCCACGGCCCCTGGCTGGCTCCTCCTGCAGTGGCTCTGCCTTGTACTCGCCATCACCATGAATTTGTCCGTGTACCCTGGGAGACCAAGGGCTCTCTAAGGGCAGGGGCTGGTTCCTGTACCTATCACATTGAGTTGGGAACCCAGGATAGAAATAAATTGTTGAGTAAGGTGGGACGGGGGGTGGTAGAAGAGGGTAGAAAGGATCAAAATATGGTGATGATGGAAGAACTGACTCTGGGTGGTGAACGTACAATGCAATATATAGATGATGTTTTACGTAAATGTACATTTGAAACCTATATAATTTTACTAACCAATGTCACCCCAATTTCATATATATATACATATATATATATATATATATATATATATATATATATATATATATACACACACACACACCATATTTCCACATGTATATGACGCACCCTTTTTCAAAAAATTTGGGGTCTAAAAACTGGGTGCGTCTTATACAGTGGTTGCAGATTTGTTTTTACTTGCATTTGACAATGATGAGGAGTTGTATGAATTTTATGATGAATAAAACTTGAGTTCAATAACTTTATGTAATACATTTTTTTCAAATTTCGGGCCCCAAAGTTAAGGTGCGTCTTATACATGGGAGCGTCTTACATATGGGGAAATACGTGTGTGTGTGTGTATTCTAAAAAAATAGTTAAAATCATTGTAGTTGGAACTCAGAAAAAGAAAGATAATACAGTTAAGTAAAAGGCAGTATGCATCATGTTTTACTTGTTGGTATTCAAGGCTAATAGCAAAGTTTAAAAGACAGGCTGATCTCTTAACAAGGAGAATGGCTTTAGTTAAAGAACGGGTATGTGCTGGGTGATACGCTAATCCTCCACAGGAAGTGAGGATTTCCCCCATGAATTAAAAAGGAATCCAAGTAGCCAGAAGAGATTAAGACAATTATCCTGCCTTTGCAAAGTGCTTAATCCCCCTCCACCCAAACACAACACGCAAACACACGCGTGCACACACACAAAACAACCTGATGAGAAAATGGAAGATGGGCTGTGTACTGGTTTCCTAAGGCTGCCACAAAAACACTACCACAAACTAGGGGGCTTAAAAGAATAGATGTTCTGGGGGCTACAGACCGGAAGTCAAGGTGTTGGCAGGGCTATGCTCCCTCCAAAGCATTTCCGGCTGCTGGTAGCCCCAGGCATCCCTTAGGATCTCTGCCTATGTCTTCACATGGCCATCTTCCTTCCCTCTCTTATTATAAGGACACTAGTGGGTCACATAGGATTAAGGGCCCACACGAATCCAGCATGACCTCATCTTAACTAAATACATCCGCAAGGGCCCTACTGCCAAATGAGGTCACATTCTGAGGTCCTGGGGGCTAGGACTTCAACCTGTCTTTCTGGGAGGACATGAGTCAACCCATAATACTCCATTAATCAATTTAATGGGAGATCTGGTCCTGGGAGAAGGACCCACCCAAGGTCACACAGCACTCGAGGTGGTTGCTCCAACAGGAAGAGCTGACAACAAGGCCAGCAAACTGTGGCTTGCTAAATCTGGTCTGCTGCCTGCTTTTCGCAAATAAAGTTTTATTGGAACACAGCACGTTCATTCATTTATGTATTGTCTCTGTCTGCTTTCACACGACAATGACAGAGCTGAGTGGTCACAGCAGAGCCCCTATGGTCCAAGACACCTAAAATACTCCCTGGACTAGAAGGATAGATGAAATACACTGGCTGCATTTGGAGATGGGCTTTCGGGAAATGGGAGGAAGCCTGGGCCCACATGGCAGCTCTCTGGGATCCTTCCTCTGTGGCTGGAACCTCAACCCACAGGCTGTCCTGCTGGGAAGGCTCCTTCAACTTTACCTCCCTCTGCCTAGAGAAACGGCAAGACACGGCGCTATAACATTCATGCCACCAATGCTGTACAGATTAAATTCTACAAGCATTTCCAAGAGACAGAGATTACCTCTAACTGGAAAGATCAGAGAAGACTTTCTGGGAAAGAAAAGATTTGAGAAAAGCCTAAAGGATGGGTAGTGGGCACTCAAGAAACCCTCTAAGTCACCCTGAGCTATAGCAGGTTACCTGCTGAGCTAAAGGGAGTGAGTTCCCCATCACCGGAGGTGGTCAAGCCAAAGATGGCTGACCATTTGGCATAGATGATGTTGAAGAGATGAGACAAAATGAAAGATAGTCCCTGGGAATCAAGGATTCCACAGTGGTAGGATTGTAGCTTCCTCAGTCTCATCTCTCATCATATCTGCTGGGAGACACCACACAACATAGAGACAGGGAGAGTAGAGGGAGAGACAGAGAGACATACACAGACAGGAAGAGGAAAGGGTTCAGAATAGGAGAGGCGTGAAAGAGGCATACTCACACCCAAAGTAAAAGTAAAAGGAAGCCCGCACAAACCACAGAAGGAAGAAATCCACACCAGGCTTTCCCCCTCTTAATTGCTCCAGAGAAAAAAAGAGAGCAAAAGCCTGACAATTAGGGTTAAAACTAATCAAATGTCCCTTTAATACCTCTGGCTTGGCACCTAGCAGCCTTCTTAATGTGCCCCATTGTTCCCTGGCAGGGCCCTCAGCAGGCTCTCCAGGTGCCAGAAGAGATAAAGAGCAGGTGTCCAGCCAGATTCTGGCTGGGAGGGGGGCAGAGGGAGGTGCACCCCAGGCATATGGCTCTGACTCTGCGGGGAGACCTTATTCCCTACAAGCAAAGGAGACCTGCCTACCCCAGTGGGAAAGAGAACACAGCGGACGGCAATATCTGACAACTGTCCGAAGTGAGGGGCCACAGGAAGAGTTATCTGTACTCTGCTCACACGCCAGGAAGGTACTGTTCCCATCTTAGAGAGGCGAGGCAGTGGAGGCCAAGAGAGGTGAAATGACTTGCCACAGGCATCAGTAAAGCATGGCAGTTAACAACACAAGCTTGAGAGTCAGAAACCTGAGTTTCAGTCCTACCATTTGTTTCCTCTCAGGCCTGGGAGGTTATTTCAGCTTCCTGAGCCTCAGTTTTACGATCTGCAAAATGACCTCAGTCTTCCTGGGGTTAGAATGCTGATTAAATGAGACGGGTACGGTGCATGGCACGCAGCAACAGCTCAATAAATTAATGAACATCATGGTTACCGCTGTGGAGCCAGGGCTCAAACACCGAGCAAGCTCTCCGCCCAGGGCTGGCCGCCACACCTGCTGTGCCCCACGCCCACTGCCCCACTGCCACGCCAGCAGCTACCTGAAACTTCTAAGAGAAGGTTCAGGAAGTGGGGCGGAGCTGCAGCCACTCCTGCCCTGGCAGAGGGCCCTGTGCTCAGACATACGTGGCTGTGTTCAGCTGAACTGCCTCACCCCGTTAGCTCTGGGTAGCTCCCAACTGCCCTCACACAGGCACTCTCTTTTCCAGAAATGCCCCCAGATGCCTCTGAGGCCCCCCTCAGACAAAGGAATACGGCAAGTGCCATTTTTGCTGGGAACCCCATCCTTCCTCTCGTTTCCCAGACTCCTAACATCCCCAGTAACAGGAATGCACCTTCTGGGGTTCCCTGACATACCAGGAAGCACAAGGCAGAAAGGAAGTGGACCCTGTGCTCACGCTGCTTCTAACAAACCTACAGCAGCCCCTGACACAGCCGGAACAAGCTTTATTAGCCACGGCGGACTCAAATTCAGAATACCTAGAGACACAGAGAAGCGAGGTAAGTGGCTCGTGGGCCCAGGTAGAGCAGAAATCGCCCAGGGAGTTTGGTCAAGAGCCTGTGGTTTATATATTTATATTTCCAAGTAACCATCCCCCCCCCTTCCGGAAAGTACATTAGGCTGATAGAAGAACGAACCTCAACTTAATGGCTCTGTGACTAGTCACATCACTTCTACTCTTTGAAACCTGGTTTTCTCCTCTCTAAAGTGACGGCCATAAGCCCCATCCTGTCTCCACCAGGAGAGAGAGAGAACCAACTGGACAAAGGTTAGAAAGCAGGGCTCCCCAATGCAAATGTCTCAGAGGCCAGGGCAGCTTCAGGAAGGGTGCAGAACCCAGGTCTGAGACCACAAAGAGTGGCAGGGCCCGTGACCAGGTAGCGCGCTGGGCCTGTTTAGAGGGGGCAGTGGCTACCCAGATCCAGCCACTTCCTGTGATGCTGGAACCTGGGTCCTGATGCCAGACTTTTTTCCTTTTTCCCTAAAATCCAGAAATGAGAATTTTTTTAAAAAAAAGTGAAATATTCCAATATTTAGACAATAACCACTTATTAACATTAAAAATAAAGGCCATCAACCATCTGTGGGCCAGCTCCAGGTGAGCCACACAAAACCCATCTCTGGGCTACGTCTGGCCCACAGGCCACCAGCTTATAACCTCTATAAAGTATACACGTGCAGTTTTTAAAAAATAAGGTAAAGGTCAAATAAAGTAATAAAGAAATTCTCTGACGGAGATAGCCATTAAGGTTTATTATTAATAAAACAATCAGGAATCCAAGAACAGAATCACTAACTTTTCACTAAAGTTGGGTGCCAAATTTAGAAACTGGTTATTTCACAAATAGATGTGCACACACATACACATTGTAACTGTCAGCAGCTGACTGTGATCAATACTCAGGAGGAAACATGCAAAAATAACAGTTTTTCAGTTGAGCACATACAATGTGCTTTAGCAGCAGGAAGTAATTTTCACACACACTCCCCTTCCAGATGTTTCCAACCTGTTCCCTTGTTCCCTGGCAGGACTCCTTTCTCCTGAAGCACCCCCCCCAACCCCNACCCCCGCCAGCCTCCTCTGCTCAGCAGCCCGCCTCTTCAAGGAGGCTGACATTTGTAACTCCTAGGGGAGACGCGCCCAAACATACAACCCTGGTTACCTGGGCTCTTGGGAGGCTGCCTCAGTGAGCTAGGTTCCTGGGCGGCACTTACTGGGGCCAGCTGTGATCTGCCCTGGCACCGCCAACTGGGCATTCCACTAAGGGAAGGGCTTTCCAGAGCCAACACAACAAATCCAAGAACCAGGCTCATGGGACCCTCAGCGAGAACCTTCTGCAGCGGCCTCATGTCCAGGGGAAGAGGGTGGCCTAACTCAAGGTCACAGGGCCAGTGGGTGGCGAGGCAGCAGAAGGGAGCCTTGGGCTGTGGTCTCTCCTCTCAGGACACACCTGGGCTGGAATCCTGTTGCCATCACTTCCTGGCTGTGTGGCCCTGGATAGGTCACTGAACCCGCCTGAACCTCAGTTTTCTAATCTTTAGTGTAACTGAATGGTCACCACAGCACTATGAAGCAGCGATCTCTGTGCTCATTTCAGGAGAAGAAAGCTGTGACTCCAGAGGTTAGACACAGAGCTAGCGAGCAGCAGAGCTGGGCCTGGGAATCCCGGGGCCTGGTATCCAATCCCACACTCCCTCAGGCTCAAGGGAGAGGTTCTTGGGGTCTCCATAATGTCACCCCTTCCCAGGGAGGCCCTGAGTTCAGTACCACCACTTCCCCCACTACAGGCACCTCATTCTTGCCCCCATAGCAGGATGGCAGAGCACCCATCCTGGAAGGGCAGTGGACCACTGACATCAGAGGAAACTGAGGCATTAGGGCCCCTGAGAGTACCTGCAGCCCACAGCAGAGGGATCTTCAAAATGCCCTGCCCGTCGGAGCGCTAAGCGCTCCGATCCCGACTCTGAGCCGCGTGCATCTGACACAGTGCCACTACTAACAGGCTCCACACAGCTCCCCTGGGAGCTCTGGCTGGCAACTCAGGAAACTGCAGATAAACGCACTCCCCAGGAATAGAAGTTCAAAGGCAGGTCCCAAAGGGCTCCAGCAGAGAGTGGAGTGGGTCCCCGGGGAGAGCAAGGTCTGCCTCCTGGGGGTGCTGGCATGTTGGGGATGTGGGTGGAGAGTAGAGAGTTCTCCATGGACTCTAAATAGGATCTGTTAAATACAAGATTCCCTGGCCCACTCCACAATGGTCTAATCATGCTCCTTGGTCAAGGTCCCTGGAGACTCCAAGTTAACAAGCTCCCCAGGGATTCTGCAGTTTGAGAAGAAGCGTGCCTCAAGGCTAAGCTTCCAGCAATCAGCAAGAAGTTACTGGGTACCAACTATATCATTCACTCACTTGCTTTTTTCTTCAGTCATCAGCAAATATTTTGGGCAAACAAGAGTGGGTGCCCGAGACAGAGATTCGCTCCTGCCTTCAGGAGCAGCTAGTCTGAGCAGATTAAAAATGATTACTACACTGCATGACTCACCCTGGCTACCCCAGGCTGCCCTAGCGGGGGTGAGGTTTAGGAGCAAGGCAGCACGGAAGAAGAGTGTCAGAGACAAGGGAGTAACGTGTGTGAAGCCCCAGAGGCACGCAGAACACACTGACGGGTGCAGGGAGTGAGAAGCAGAAAGACACACCAGGCCATGGCTTCCAGAAAGGCCTCTGATCTAAGTAGGCAGATGAGAAAACCAAGGCTTGGGGGATCTAAGACCTGCGAGGGACGGCTGGAGTGACTGAAGGCTACTTCCTGGAGGCGGCAAAGAGTACCTCCCAGAAGGAAGCAGAGGATCTAGGCTGTCCACCAGGGAAGAAGCCGGAAGCGCCCTGCAATAATTGCTTCAGATGTCAGAGTCAGGGAGTGGGGCCCGAAGAGCAGCCTGTGCATGCGCACCCCCCTCCCCACGCCCAATCGTTGGAGAGACTGTCTGGCCCTGCTTCACTTCTGAGCCCTCGGCGGCCGTGAGGCCAACCACTGAATGCTTACCTTCCAAACAGCGACAATAAAGGCATCCTCCCGGCCTTGGCCACAGGCCCTACACAATGCTCCAGTGTCTCAACTCAATCCAGGAGGACTGAGGGGTTGCTGCCAATGGTGCTTAAGGAGGGGCGGGGCAAAGGTTCCTCTTCAAGGTCACATAACCACCAAGTGACCCTGTGGGCTCCTCTTTGGCTACTGAAGAGGTTCAGTGTTAGAGCAATGGTCTCTCCCCTCTGCTCAGACATCAGGGGCTCCAATAACAGCCTCTGGGGAGGGGGTGAAGGGGCAGGGTGGGAGATAAGTCCTTCGTTCTGACAGGTGCTGGGTCAGAGACCCACAGGCTTAAATACCAGCTCCATAACCATAGGCTGTGCATCCCCGGGGCAAGTAGCTGCCCCTCTGTGAGCCTCCTTCTCGCGCCTTCTTTCCTGCCTGTTTATAATTGTGACTATTTGACAAGATGTACAGGTAAAGGGCATATTAATCCATTGCCTAGCAGAGTAAGTGCTAAATAAACAGTAGCTGCTATTATTATTATTATTATTATTATTATTAATTAACATTATCACACTCCGAATCATTGTTCTTGGTTGTATCATTTTATGCTGTGGCTTTTATTATCAAATTGAAGAAAATTCATCATTTGAAACTCATAATTCTCTTAAAACCAAAGGGAAGAAAACAAATGGGTTTGCTTTTCCCATTTCCTTCTCCTATCTACACTCAGCAGAGGGCAGCAAACAGGAACCATCCAAAGATAACAGAGAGTGAAGAGAAACACATGGTGAGAAAGCTACACACTCATAAATATACACCCACCCATCCCTGCGAGCAGAATTGTTTAGCTTCCTCTCTCTTCCAAAGTATGAACACTCCGCCTCCTCCAAGTAAGAGGGCCAGGCAGGAAAAAAAAAGTTGAAGCTAAGGAGACAGAAGTTCTTTTTCAGCTTGAGAGATATTTTCAATGAATTGACTTTTAGTGTGTGTGTGTGTGTGTGTGTGTGTGTGTGTGTGTGTGTGTAGGGGGGTAGCCCTCGGGACATCTGTGAAGAAAAAAGGAAGGCGGTAGCAGCACTCATAAGACTAGATAAAGGCAGCTTTCAACTGCTCCTCGTCTCAAGCCTCTGTGCTGGCAGGCATCTGCACCCAAGCTGTCCTCGGGAGGGAAACTGAGGCCCACATAGTTAACCCTCTCAGCCAAGAGGTGGCAGAGCTGAGCTGAAAATCAGACCTCCAGGTTGCAGGTTCAGTGATCCAAACTGAGTCCAGATAGCAGAGGGGTTTTATCTCCAGGACCACGTCTGGTCCTACAGCAGTAACTCTGGGGACACCGTGTCTGCAGCAGGACTCTGCAGTGAACATTTGTTGGCTTCTTCCCAGATTTCATCTCCCCTCCTCCCGACAGGGGCACCCAGGTTTTTCTCTGGGGAACTGCTCTTTCTAGAATTTGGATGGCCCAACCCGACACCTAGCTCCAGGGTGGGTTAAGTCAATCAGCATAAACTGTGAATGGTTCAGAGAGCATATGAGATCCAAACTGGGCCAATGATACCTAAGGAGAGCTTGCTAGGGTTTATAGAAAAGAAGTTTCCTCTCTCTTCTATAGGAGCTCTCAAAGAGACACTCTTTCCTCTACGATCTGAGTGTGGCTAGGAGGTGGGAAAGGGCTTCAACCATGGGGACTCAATCTAGGACATGGACCTCTGGCTCACACCACACCTGGAATCAACTGCCATTACAGGAGTGAATGTATTCCCTTCCTCAGTTCGGCCCACATGGCTTAATTCATTGTTATCTGCAATTGACAGAGAATCTGAGGTGGCTCTTAAATTGAGATTAGCTCCACCTGCCACTGATGGCAGTAACGGTGCCTCGTGCTATTCACCCTTTTAAACCCTCTCTTCCCCTGCTAGATCCCTTTGCCACCTTAAAATTTAATCTATTTCACCTGCTTTAAACTACAAAAATTTTCCCGGGCTGGCCGAGTGGCTCAGTTTGTTAAGAGCTCGCTCAAGAGTGAGAGCTCTGAGCAACAGCGGTTCGAGTCCCACCTGAGCTGAGCTGTGTCTGCGCTGCCAACAGGTGACAGGATGGCTCAGCTTAAAAAAAAACAAAACAAAACAACAACTACAAAAATTTGGGGTAAAAAAATTTAAAGCCAGGAAAGTTCCAGCAGAGAATCGGTCTCAACAAGTACTGGGCTCCCAAACTGGAAGTGATAATCCTGGTTTATGAAGGTAAATAATGGCAGAGAAGGGGCAAACTTTAGGAGGTGGAGGGAAAAAATATTCGTGGTGAAACAGAGCAAGAACTCGGAGCGCAACAGGCTCTGGGCTGCATTCCTCCCTCTGAGACCTGATTTCCCCTCTCCTGGCCCTTAGTTTCTGTACCTACAAAACAAGGGGGATGGACTAGGTGGCCTCTAAAGCCCCTTCCTGCTGACACATCTCACTTATTTTGCCAAACACGCTCTGACTGTCCTCCAAGGGCCAAGCCTTATGTTATGTGCACGAAGAGGATGTGGCTCCTACTTAAGACATTTCAGGGAGGGGAGGCCAAGACGCACCCCTTGGCAACAGAACCTCAGGCAGGTACAGGCTGCCTCCTTGCCCCACTTCACTGGGCATGAGGACTGGTTCTCTAAGAAGCAAGACTCTTATTTCAGCCTTCCTGCGGGCAGAGCCCCACCCATCAGATCTTCCTTTACTGTCTGACACATTTATACAGAACACAGAGGATCAGATATATGTAAAATACAGAGCCCACTACAAACACCATCACGAGCATTTACCTGCCATGCAACATACTTTTGGCTGCCAAGTGTGTCTCCAGGGGCTTTTTAGTGATGACATCCTGATGCCATCTCTGTGTAAGAGCTGACTGTGGACAAGGTACAATTAGCGAGCTAGATGGTTATCCTTTAAGGGGGCCTTTGCTTTTTTACTCCTGATTCCATTATTTGTTAGTGTGTCCCTGGAGCCAATGGATTAAAAGCTGAACATCCTTAGACCACAGCCTGAGAGAAGGCATTAGAGTATGAACATATTATGTCTAAGTGGTGGCCTCACCACAAGTTGGATATGGAGGCCTGTTTAAACACACTGCTACTCTCCAAGCCTTTCCAATACATGCTTCGAAGCACCAGGATATTAGAGCTGGAAAAGTCCTAACACAGTATCTATTTCCTACCACACAAATGAGATTCAACATGCCATTCACGCCACTTGAGTGGCAGTGTTGAGAAACAGTTTGAGGCCAACTCTGAGCTTAGTGGGAAAGAGATTGATTAGCAATGTCTGCCCTGGCCAGAGGAGGGGGAGGATCATTATGATCCACAATCACCTTTCCTCTTCTGAATATAAACTCGCACTTCAGGGATGAGGAATCCAAGGCCCAGAGAAGTTAAACCTCCTTCCTGAGGAGGCACAGAGAGTTTAGGGCAGGAGAGAGAACTAGAACGCAGGCCTCTGATCCTAGGCCGTCCTCAGCGAGGCTCCCTGAGAGACCGCAAGCCCAGGGTAAAAGGAAGAATGCAGTGAGCCAGATTTGCTCAGGTAAATCTACAACCCTTCTCCCGTGGCATCAGGTTTCAGCTGGGCATGCAGACAGAAGTGATTAGCCATCTAAAGGATCTCAGCCCCTCTGTGGAAAATTAAGGAAACCATTCCACGGCTACAGGTCTATGGTACTTAACTTTCTGATTGGTAAGGCTCTGCCATCAAGAAGACTGAAAAAAAAAAAGGTGTGTGGGTGGGTGGGAGGAGGGAGTATTGATTTCTGGATGTTATAAGAATAAAGTTCAGCTCTGACACAATGACAAAAACTCTTGATACTTTAAAATTAAGTCATTGGTATTCTATTATCCCACCAATTTCTATTCCCCGGTCACTATTATCCAATGAAGTCATTTTTCACAAGAGATTATGGATCAGAAAAGGGGAAGGACTGCGCTGCATTTCCTAGCATCGGTTTTTAATGGCCAGTTCCCAAGCCTGAAATATGAAACAGACTGTAGAATCACACCAAGGTGTCAAGCAGATGGGGGCCAGGAATGAGAGGAAACCCCAAATTAAAATGAAGATGGCTTCAAAACTGGCTTTTCTTGCTTGGATTTGCAGCTTTCAAAGCAGCTAGCTGTCTGACCAGATGCATGCTGAAACCCTAAAAGCATTATGTGCCCTTTATAAATGAGCTGCTCTCCCCAGCTCCAGGGGTACACCCAGAATGAGCCAGCAGGACAGCTATGTAGACTGAAGTTCTAGCCAATGATAAACGCTCTTAATTTCAAACTCTGGATTCTTCAATCCAGCGGAGAAATCAAGGAGTTAAAGCACAGCTCCAACAGTGGGTTATGTTACCCTCAAAGAAACTTCTCTCAAACCCACAAAGAATGTATCTTTCATCTGGATAAAGTCCTGTCAGGCTTCCCTCCAGAGCCTCTGCAATTATTTCTACTGGAAAGATCAACGAGGTGCTTGGGGATCATTCTCAACAATTACAAGAGTGACAGGCTGAGCTCAGAACTGGTCAGCCCTGTCGAAAGGAGCTCTGTGTGCTCGAGATGCCAGATTTCCCAGAGAGCAGCCTGCCGTGTTCCGCGCACGTTCCAGTACCCTGGGATGAGGAATGGAACACCGTCACTCTGACAAGTCAGCCTCTTCCCTCAAGGCCAGCTGACATTCAAACTCCAGACCGGGGGCCAACCCCAGTGCTGTGCATCTGCAGGAGACTGAAACAAATAGGGGGCTGTGTGTAAATTTGGCAGAGTGTTCCCGAAAGGCAGCAGATGAATGCAGAATCCTACAGCACCTAGAAGGGCTTATCGTTGGGGAAACAGCTCCGTTCTGCTGCTCCCAGAAAGCAAAGAGATTTTCTTTAAAGCCAGGATAACCAGTTGGCACCTCTCATCACCACCCCCAAACCTCTTCACCAATTCTTCCTCTCCTCTTCAAGATATTCCGGGGAGCGGGGGGGGGGGGGAGAACAAGAACTAGACCTTCTCAGATGAGCTTATCTGCCCATGTCAGTTAAGGGCTCTGAGCAGCACCCAGCTGTTGCTCCCCTCTCTCTGCCCAAAAGGCCGCCTTACTCCATCAATCCCCTCTTGCACAAGTCAGTAATTTACTTTGAAAGCTCAGGCCAAACTGGCAGTTAACCTTGACCTTCTCTCTACACATCTGGGTCTGTAGAAAATGAAAATCAGGATGTCTCTGGCATCCACAGCAAATGAAATACGAGGGCTTTCTCCAGGCAGAGGCAGAATGTCACGGGTTATTTCAGAACTGGCTAGAGCTATTCCAAAGGAGAGTTTGCATTGGGCAGGACACTCTCCCCCTCGACTTGGGGTTGTGTCCAGTATGGAGCCTCTACAGCTAGTGATGCTAAGAGAGGATCCTGCCTCAGGAAAGAAAAGAAAAGTGATCACTGGACTCCTCGTTGATTCATTGATAGTATCACAGAATGGTGGAGCCGGACCAATAACCACATTTCACAGACAGAGAAAGGGAGGCTCAGAGAGGGAGCTGGGAGGCGATCAAGGAAGGACACACAGAGCAAGTTAATGGCAGAGCTGAAGACAAGAACGTTGACCACCTGACCCTGATGCTGCCACAGGAGGGGAACAGAAGGAAGAGATTTTATGAAGCAAAACCCCACATGAGTACAGAATTTAAGGGAGAAGGCTCTAAGTTGGCTGTCAGGGTTTGAACCAGGGATTTAGGAAAGGAGTTAGGGCCCTTACTTTCCAAATAGTAATACCTACAGAAAGTTCAACCAGTCCCTCCAGGATGGTTTGCAACAATTACCAGAGTGACAGACTACACTAAAATTGATCAGCACTGTCGCAAAGAGCTCTCCCCGTGTGCAAGATGCCAGACTGCCCAGACAGCTTGATACTGGGAAAAGGAAAACCATCAACCTCAGAAGACTCTTCCCTAGACCTGCCAACAATTAGTCAAGTCTGACCCTGACGCACAAATTACCCACTTCCCATGGAACCAAGAAAGTCCTATAAGAAAACCTGAAATGTCCCACTGTGGACACAGTTCAAGCATGCATATGCTCACTGGCACCTCGTGAGCCATGAGCTGGGAGGGTAGGAGTGATCTGTCAGAGCTTCTGACATCAGTCTATATGTATGTGTCACACACACACACACACACACACACACACACACACACACACAAGTGAGTTCAGAGGAGGCAGAAACAATTAAGATCCCAGACTTTGCTGCAAGAAACACCACACCTAACTATACTGGAGAAGTTCAGAGGGGTTATGGGTACTTTAAGAAGGGCCAAGGAAGGCATATGCTGTTCCATCCTCAGAGCACTGGGCACAAACAGCCTCTGGGACATTTGGGGTAGTCCCTCCACCACAGCCTCTACTTCTGGACTCCCAGAAGGTCAAAGGCAGCAGGCCCCTTAAGGACCAGGAGTCTACCACCTTCCCCACCTCCAAGGCCTGAAGCTCCAAGGGGAGCACGATCTTTGCATCTTCCCCAGAACCCACAGGATCTGGGGAAGAAATAAGGCTAGAAAGAAGGGTGGGGGGTGTGAACAAATGCAGAGAGGAGGGAGGCCCAGGTGTCTCTCTGGGCAGATGGAAAAACAGGAAAGGGGCTGACCCGAGTAGAGAACACCGAGATCAGCAGGTGGAGGGAAAAGCAGAAAAGACCTGGACCTCGAATAGAAGAGCCGGCATCTCCAGAAGAATGACCGTGGGACACAGGCATACAGACAGGGTCCTCCGAGAGAGATTCTGGAAGGGACGAGGGGGACCAGACCTGGACAGGAAGGAGGGCGGTAACCTACGGTAAGAAACAGACCTCCAGACTGGGCATCAGGAGTCCTGGTTTCTAATTCTGGTTCCGTCTCTGACGGCCGTGGGTCCCTGGACAAGTCCCTGTCCCACTCTGAGCCTCTATTTCCCATCCCCAAAATGGGAAGAACCGTCGTCTCCGGCGCTGACTCTTAAGAGGCAGACGGAAAGGCGGAGAAAAGAACCGAAAGCCAGAAGTGAATTTGGGGAGAGAGTGTCAGCAACCCCGTGACAACAGGGGGACTCACCGGTCCGGCCGCAGGGGGCACCGCCGCCCCGGCTCCCCCGGGGGTGCCGTCGGGCTGCCGTTCGCGGTACAGCGCCCAGAGCCCCACGTTGGGCAGAAGGACCAGGGCCGCCAGCACCAGCGCCACCGCCTGCAGAAGCCGCTTCTCCTTCCGCCTCATCGGGGCCGGTCAGCCCCGCCGCGTCCCGCCGGCCTCGCCGCGCCGCCCCCCAGCTCCGCGCGTCCGCCCGTCCGCCCGGCGGCGGCAGCAGCTCGGCGACGAGAAGCGGCCGCGGCGCCGGCCCCGCTCCAACTCCGCGGCACTTCCGCCGCTCGCCAGCCGGGGAGCCGGGCTCGGCCACCGCACTGCTGCCACGGGTGGGGGGGGGGAAGGCTCTCGCCCCCACCGCCCCCGAGCCCCGCCGAGCCGCGCGCCCCGCGCCGCCCCCCTGCGGGTCGGCTGCCGAGCGCCGCGCGCCGCGAGCCCCAGTCCTCTCGCGGCTCCTGCTGGTTCTCCCGGGCGCCGCAGGACCTGGATGCGGACGGCTTCCCCCTCCCGGCCGCGATGGTGCGGCCCGCTCCTCCGCGGCTCCCCCGCCCGCGGGAGCTTTGCGAAAGTCGGCGAGTTGGCGAGTTGGGTGCGAACCGTTGCGGGGTGGTCCCCGCAGGTGCGTCTTCGCGCGCAGGGTCGCGCCGGGGACTCCAAAGCCCCGCCGGACAACTTCTGCTCGGGAATCCAGGCGACAGTTCTCGAGCTCCCCGGGGATATGCAAGGAGCTCTGGAGCCCGACCGGACACTCCGCGTCTGCAGCCCCCCGGATATGAAGCTTCCCACCCACCTCGCCTTGGCCCCGAGGACCTGCGGACCTACTGTGACCCTGGAAACTCGCTATTCCCAGGCGTGAAATGGGGCCACGGCTGTGCCCAGGCGCACTGTTCTGCGGGCGGGCCCACCTTATCTTCCTTTCGGAGTTCTGGCGGTAGGTGTGAACGCCTTCTGTCAACTGTGGAGCGCTGTGCCCGCCCGCCACCCGTCTGTTGTCCCTGCAAATCCGTGGGGAAGTGACAGGAGAAGCCCCTCCGCAGGACCTTTTCTCACGCAAGCCCAACCTCCTTGGAGTTGGAATGCCCTCCAGTCCCACGTGTGCTTCTAGGCACACACCTCACTTGAAACTTCTTGTCGGTTTCTGTCTCCAGCTAGCGGTCAACAAACCAGACACTGTGCCAGGCACCGGGATGGAATGAAAACAGACTCGATCCCTGACGTCTGGGAGCTGAAACACACACGTAATCTCATTAGACGAGGGGATGTGCCTGCAACGGTGCGGAGGGCTCTGAGGAAGGCGGGCCCTCTGGGCGCTGCAGAGGGCGGCGGATCTGGGTCGTGATGCCGGTGGCTCTTCAGCGCTCTTCACGCAATTGCTTCCTCTCTGATGCGGAGGGACGACGACGAGCCCTCTCGGTTGTCTTCCTCTCTCTCCCCCCTCCCCCCCACGGGTCCTCTTGGTTCTCTCCATCTTCAGCCCAGCCACTGACCCCAGTGCCTAGCCGCCCCCATCCTTGGACCAGTGTCCTGAGGCCTCCTGCCTCCCAGTTCTTCCAGCGCCAGGCTGAGTGATGGGGGTTCAGTTTTCTGAAATCAAAGTTCAGAGACCTTGACATCTGCTACAAGACTTTCAAAGCTCTCATTACTTAGTCTCCAGAGTCCACACTCCTCCTTGTGACCTGCTAGAGCTGCTGATCAAACATTCTCTCCTCCCCGCCCTGCCTGGTTGCGGGCTGGTTTCCTTGACCGCGTAGTTCCTTCCACCCTGAAAACCCTCCCCTCTTGCCCATCTATGTCAGTGGAAACCTTGTTCCTCCTTCCATGTCTAGTTGAACTGACACCTTCTCCATGAAGTCCTCCAAAACACCTCAGAGGGCTGTTGTCTTTCTTTGGATTTCTGTTACAGTAAAGCTTACCTTTAGTTGAATGCTTACTTCATGTCAGTCACCATGTTAAACCCTTGGCATGCATTACCCCTTTTAATGCTCAGTTGCCCGGTAAGGTAAATATTTTTTTTATCCTTATTTGCGGATGAAACTCAGATTAAAGAAAGTGGAAGCCAAAACGATCCCGTTTTAACAAAGGCCAGAGAGCCTCAACCCTCTGCTTAAATCTCTCCAGTGGCTAGCCTCTCACTGGATTTCTGTAAAGAACTACAAGATCCCACAAGGTCATACATGAATAGCCGTCACCCTCTATTTTCTTCATTATTCCCCAGCCCATTGGCCTTCTTGCTGTTCATCACACCACACCAGGCACAGTCCAGCCTCCAGCCCTTTGCACTTGCTATCACCTCTTCCTAGACTGCCCACTCTCCTATCCCTAGATCCTAGCCCTATGCCTTTTTACAAATATTTGTTTATTGGGGTAAAATATAACATAAAATCTACCATTTTAACCATGAAGTGGCATTAAGTACGTTCACACGGTTATGCAAACCATCATCACTATCCATCTCCAGAAGTTTTTGAATCATCCCAAACTAAAACTCAGTACACGTTAAATGCTAACTCCATTCCCCGCTCCTCTCAAACCCTGGAAACCATCTTTCTACTTGCTGTCTTTATGAATCTGGCCATTCCTAGGTGCTTCATACAAGTGGAATCATACAATATTTGTCCTTTTATGTTTGGCTTATTTTGCTTAGCATAATGTTTTCAAGCTTCATCCATGTTGTAGCATGTGTCAGAATTTCATCCCTTTTAGAGGTTGAATAATACTCCATTGTATGGATGTGCCACATTTTTGTTTATCCATCCATGGACATTTGGATGATTTCCATCCTTTGGCTATTATACATAATGCTGCTACACACAGCTCTACTTTGTAATACTGCAGTTGATATATAGTATTCATGTGATTAAATTTCCATCCTCTCTCTTTGACAAAAGTGTAAGTTCCTAGAGAGAAAGATAATGTTGCAAAATTCTTTTATGTGCTTCCAGCAGCAGGAGCACAATGGTAGAAACAGAGTAGCCAGGGTGATCCTGTTACAAACAGGAGGCTCAATCTGCTCCCAGGAACTCATCTGTTCCTTTTTATTAGAATAATCTATGAGAACCCTTAATGCAGCCCAAGAGGCCTCCATGATCTGACACCTCTCCTTCTCTTCTAATGATACTGGTCTTTTTGCTATATTCCTCAAATAAACCAAGTTGATGATGGCCTCAGGGAGCCTCCGCAGATTTGCTGTGCCATTGTCTAGAAATCTCCTCCTTTAAACCTTTGCTTGGTTCCCTCTCTCCCATCTGGCAGGAACCAAATCAAATGTTCTGCCTCAGAAAGAGCTTCCCTGGCCAGCTGATCTAAGCTATCAAAGAGCGTCCCCATCGCCACCGTTCGCTTGATTTTTCTTTACAAAAGGTATCATTTCTAGTTTTCTCTTCTAGATTGTGAACTTCAAGCAAGGAGGAACTTTGTATTTTTTTGTCCCATACAGTACATTCGGCCTCTGCTAGCACATGCTTCCCTTTTTTTTTTTTTCTGTAAATCAGAAAACCTGTGCTCCTTCCAGGCAGAGGAAGTTGCAAAAAGGGTGCCCCTCTTCCTGGCCTAAGGCAGTGGGAGCTGAGCCTGGTCACTTGGTGTTTGGCTCATGCTACTGCTCAGCCACAGAAAGCTAAGCTGTGGCCCCTCCCAGGCCTGGAACACAATAGATGCTCAATAATTACTGGTTAAGTGAAGTATAGCAGCTGAGGTCATGTACAGGAAAATCTCCGGTGCTTCTCTCCTCCCCATCCCTTCTTTCAGCTCCCTAGAGGATTCTGTGCAAAATTGGATTTGAGCTTTTTCTTGTGTCTTACTGAGTGACTTGTTAATCAAAGCTGCATGCCGGCCTGGTCAGCCTCAATGGGAACTATAACCCATGAACCCAGCTTTAATCCCAGGACTCTTTGATCTCCTTCTACAAAGTGGGATGCGAGGGGGAGGAAACTCCTGGGGCTTTATCCCACTCACTGAGACATGTGGGCAGCCCAATGAGCTCTGGCTATTTTTCTGGGAAAACTGATCTGATTATCAACTGAATTACACAAGAAGTGTTACTTTCAGACTGAGTTCTCCTAAGCCTATTGTGGGCATTAAATTAGGTAACGTCCATATATGTCTTGCCATAGACGCTGACCTAATGAAACTAGTAACTGTGGCTGAAATAAAAGTCCAACACCAGTAGGAACACTGAGGGGGGATGAAAAGGATTTCAGCTGCTTGGCAAAACCTTTCAGCTGTGGCCTAGGCCTCTCCAACCTCATCCCCTATACCCTCCTGCTACTCCAAAGAAGCTCCAAACCAGCCACAAGCACCTTCCTGGTCCTTTATCACACTGTGCTCATTGCGATGAGGCCGTGGAATTAACCCTTGTCCTAGCCAGGAATGCTGTCTCTCCCCTTCTCCCCCCATTGTTGCTCCCGCTTAGCCTTCAGATCTCAGCTTAAATATCACCTCCTCACAGGGACCCTCCTGACTGCCCACCTGAAGTACTTTCTCCATACTTGACATTATGCTATGTTTTCTTCTCAGTGCATATCCCTGTTGGCCATAATCTTACGTATTTGCTCATTCACTTGTTTTTGTGGCACACAGAAAGGGCTTGATACATACGTCTGATGAATGATAAGTATCTCCTGGCTTCCCCATCTTCCTTTACTTCCTTTTCTTTCTCTTCCTTTCCCTCTCTCCCGCCTTCCTTCCTTCCTTTCTTCCTTCCTTCCTTCCTTCCTGTCGTGAGCTGTTGATCCTCTCACGCTTCATTTTTCCCTCTTGTCATCAGTAACAGGCATGTCTTTCAGTATCCTCTGAGACACTTCAGCAAGAAGGGTCAGCTAGACGAGAGGTGACAGGTGCAAGCCTTCAGCCTTCCTGGTGAGGATGTAAAAACCTTCCCTACGAGACTCCTCACCTTGGCTTTCTTAGAGTACTTCGTTGCTGACCTGATTTGTCAAGGGCTATGCCCTCAGGCTGGTCTGATGTAGGCCAGAGCCAAGAGGGTGTGAAAGTGGATGGATCAGCTCTTCAGGAGGTGTTGGTCTGCGTGTTAACCTACCTTTAACACTCTTTAACCTTGGCCAAGTCCTTCGCTGCTCTGAGCCTCAATGTCCTCAACTGTGAAATGGGGATTTCTGTGACTCTGTAATATTATTTCCAGCGTGGTGTGAGAGAGGTCTGCTTGGCCCTAAGCAGAGCTTGAGACATAAGGGGTGTCAGATTTCTGTGTTTGCTGCAGGCCTAAAGCCTCTTGCTCCTTATCTCCTTGGGGATTCTCAAGATCATCACACATTTTCAAAGAAGCCTGCCTGATCTCCCTGGACAGATGAAGCTCCCCAGTTATGTGGCTTTTTAGCAATGCCTTTCCTTAACAGTCACAGTATTTATGGTTACTAAGTGATTGTTTGATGTCTGTTTTCTCCACTGGACTGACTGTAAGCCCCATGAGGACAGAGGCCATTTTTTTTTCTCCCCAGCATATTCTCAATGTACCTAGTATAGTACCTGATCCATAATGAGTTCTCAGCAAACATTTGAGAAATGTGGTAGTGGGAACTGAAGATGTCTAAATAAATATAGAATATGGCTGCACTGAATCAAGCAGTTGAGCCAGAAGCCCTTTGAGGTCCTTCTTAATTCTATTGGGTCGTCAGAAAAGTCATGACGTATTTTGTCTATGTTTTTCAAAGGTCA
>NW_017731629.1:1116964-1121939 GCF_001890085.2 Hipposideros armiger
AGCGGCTGCTCAGCTCGGGCTGACTCGAACCGCTGTTGCTCAGAGCTCAAACTCTTGAGCGAGCTCTTAACCAACTGAGCCACTCAGCCGGCCCCCACATCCATGCTTTTGTGCAAGCTGTTGCCCCTTCCAGGGCTGCCCTCCACCTCCTTCTGTGCAGATGAATTCCTGCTCCCACCCAGTGGGGCTAAGGGCCCCTTCCTCTTTTTCCCATACTGCTTGTATAATTTCTCTCTTAGCATTTACATATTAATAAAAATGAAGGTGATAATTATGGAGCTCTAATTACACACCAAACTCTAAGCTAGCTTTTTTCAAACATTATCTTTTTTAGTCCTCACCAAAACCCTGTGAAGTAGGTTCTATTATTATTCCTATATTCTAGAAGAGAAAAGAGAAGCAGGAAGGTAAAGTGATTGCCCGAAGCCACACAGGTGGGAAGTGGTAGACACAGGTCTATTTTTTTTTTCTTAAATAGCAGCCTTATTGAGATACAATTCGCATGGCATACAATTCATTCACCCACTTAAAGTGTACAATTCAATGGTTTTTAGTATATTCACCAAGTTGGGTACAACCACTACCACAATTTTAGAACACTTTCATCACCACCAAAAGAAACTCATACTTATTAATTGCTCCTTTTCGATGCTACTCTTAACAGTTGGCATGGTGCCCAGCACGTAGTATCTGCTCAACCAGTTCTTGAAGAACAGATGGCTACTCTACATAAGAGGACAGTGGGAGGTACAAGGCAGGGCCTCTTCATGCAATGCTCTCCACATTTTAACATCAATCCAGGGATTTGCGGGATTCATCTTTTTATTTTATGCTATTTCTGTTTAATAATAACCACCACTTATTATCTCCTCTGTGTCAAAACATATACTGAGTGATTTGCATATGTTATCTCATTAATGCTCACAATGATCTCTGGAAATAGGTATTATTGCATCCATAATACAGATGAGGAAACAGAGGCTCAGGGATTTCATAAATTTGTCTAATGTCACACAACTTGTAACCACCATCATCCTAACATTAAGGAAACTGCCACTACCTGTAACTGAATACATACGTAGGCACTATGCTCAATTCTTTACGTACATCGCCCGTTTATTCATTTTAGTCATTCATTCCAGAGGTATTTATTAAGAGCCTACCACACGCCAGGCACCATGAGGAGTGCTAGAGAGTCAGTGGTGGGCAAACAGATCATTCACAGTCTCCCAGGGCTCGCGGCCCAGTGGTGGGAAAGGCATTATAAGAATGAACACACAAATGACAAATGAATTACGTGGGAGGAAGGAGAAAGGGCCTCACGGCTGCTAGGAGCAGATCTGGTATTAGAACCTAAAACTGTTGGAATCCAAGTCCAACTCTCTTTCTACAAAGTTACACTAGCATGACTCACCCAGGGTTTGCCAGTGAACTCCTGGGCAGTGCTTGTCCCTGTAGGAGGTATGCAGTAAACAAGTCCCTGCTGCTTACTGTGGGGGGCCTGAACCCTGGCTCAAACACACACATTCTCTCTCTCTCTCTCNTTGCTACTCTATAACTGTAATTTTGCTACTGTTATGAATCGTATTGTAAATATCTTTTTGTTTTCCAATGGTCTTAGGTGACCCCTGTGAAAGGGTCGTTTGACCTCCAAAGGGGTCGCGACCCACAGGTTGAGAACTGCTGTGTAGAGCATTGTCACCCTAAACTTTGCAACTTTTCACAAGTTTGATGCGCGTTCTTCCCTTCATGGAAGTAAAACAGTAAAATATAGCAAAAATGCAGTTTGGTCTTCCATCTTCAACTTGTAAAATCTCCAAAATTCAACCAAATCGCTCAGTTTTCTTTTTTAGAATGAAGCTAGAACTGTCCGCTGTCAAATGACATAGCAATAACATAGATGCGAATGACTCTAGTACTTCCAAAAATGAACTAGCACCATCTGTTGCAAACATGCGTCATGACTTTTCCGACGACCCAATAAAATTCTGGGACTCAATCTTGCAGGGTAGGATGGGAGAAGGAGAGCCAGACATAGAACCGAGTATTTCAGTCCAGGATGAGCAGTTAGTGGCATTTCAGCTCCTAGTTGGAATAAAAAGAAAGGGTTTGCAGGATGCCTATTTGAAGTGACCTCTAGACAGAAAATTGCCTGTCTCTCTCTTGGCATCTACTTTGTCATTTCCGCAGTGAGGTGCCAATTAAAAGCAGTCCTGCCAACTATAAGAGAATGCTCTTGAATCAAGACAGTGGATGTAGAAGGTGCCTTGAGCAGGACACATTTTGAAAGAGCAAACAGAGAAAGCCATAAATCTCAAAGAGTAAATATACGACGTCACTGGGTGGGTAACTGTCAAACAGAGTATTAATCAGAAGGGTCAGATGCAAATATCAGGTGTATAGGGAGCCAGCCACCTCCTGGCACCGCCACTAAAATAAATATCAGGGCTTGGGAAATGAGAGTGCTTCCTGTTTAATTACTTTTCATTTTTGCACAAAGGAAAAAAGTACAAAAACACAAACCGAGAGGTGGTCAGGTGCAGGAGGAAGGGGGCTTCCTCGGAGTCTGAGACTCTTGGAGAAGTCACTCCCATCTGTGACACCCCTAAAATAAAGGGCTGGGAGCTCTATAACCCAGCGGTCTCAACCTCGGCTGTGCATAGAATCACCTGGGGACCTTTGAAAATTCTGGATGCCCACCCAGCACCCCAGATCAATTAAGTGAAGACCTCCGGGGTCAGGACTTAGCCATTCCTTGGTGAGTCCCATCTCCAATCAAGTGAGAGGACCACTCACTGTTCAATGGCTCCCAGGGCTGTAAAAACCCTCCTAAGGGTTCTTTTTGTCTAAGCGGCAGGTCATCTGGTGTTCCACTAGGTGGCACCTTCCTGCAAACTTCAGTGAGTCCAGAGACGTCTCACCTAGATTTGACTGCAAGGAATAAATTCAGAAAACAGTGGTTGGTGGTCTTCACTGGCGATGAGGGGTCTTGATGAGAAGGCTGAACTTATTGGCTCACAACTTGCTGGAGCCACAGCATGTGATAATTCATCCCTGTGACGAAACTGGGGCCTGGGGGAGAGACAGCTCCATCCTTTGTGGCTGGGCTCACCCATTCACCAGTGCACACTGGTCTCTTCCCCCCCAATCCGTCCAGTAGGAACTACAAACCCCCATGGAAAAGTCCGTGATGAGCCTCGTATGGGCAGTAGTGGGCATCTGTTCTTTTATCTTGTCAGTTAACAACACCCTGATTTTCCTTGGGGACTTACCTTCCCACATGTCACCTAGGAGTTTGGATCAGAACTGACAGCACCCTCAACCTGTGGCCTAGCCAATCAGAGCACACTATCCCCTTCTGCTACAGTGACTGGTCCAAAGATGGATACTTGACCTACCCAGGCAAATTAGAACAATCACATTTTAATTCCATGCTTTTTAGGTAGAGGCTATCAGAAAGGTGTGGCCTCTTCCAGTGGGGACTGCTGAGAAGACTGGCTAGAAGCCCCCATGAGAAGTGTACTGGACGTTTTACCTTCGCTCCCCCGGAGCTTGTATAAAATACATCGATGGGTTTCCTTCCTTTCTGTCTTCCTGTTGGGGTTAGCGCTTGGGGAGCCAGGCAGGGTGTTTCTTTCCCTAGCTTCCTATTGCCACAGGTTGGCTGTGTGCACCAAACAAGGCCACAGCTCCTGTCAGTCAGGCCTTCCATCTGGATTCTGAGAAAGGCCCTCCCCTCACCCTTCAGCCTAGGGCTGGATAGCACACTGGTGTTTCTAGCCCTAAGGTACTGCACTATCCCTGTGATTATTCTGTACACTGTCCTGTTGTCCTCAAGTTTCCCAGTGTGAATAGTCACCCATTTCCTGCTGAGACCCTGACTGAACCAAGTGGAGAAGCTTCCTGAGAATCTGAGAACAGCAGCAACCCAGAGGAGAGTGGAGTTGAGAGATCAGTTACCCAAGCCAGCCCCTGACATCATGCTTGCCTCCACTCCAACTCACCTCCCACATCCAAACAATTACCTAATAATGCTGATTTTATTGCCTAATAAATTTTAAATGTATCCCTTCCCCTCTAGGCCTGCTATATGAGATGTATTTCAGGTGCCTGCAGGAAGAGTCCCTTACCAGAACCCTGCTACTTCAAATAGCCAAATTCTCTACCTCGCAGACGAGCCCTGACGCTCATCTATAGGCTGGCTCTTGGCCTATGATTTGCCTGACCTGGTTCAAAAGGCTGAGCAGAGCCACTCAGATCCTGCCTCAGAAATTGGAATCAAGTGGCCCAGAGGGAAGAGATGGAAGTTCAGGTAGCATCAGGGTGAAGATGACTCTTGGGCCACTCACAAAGAGGTTACAGGAAAGCAGAAACCAGGAGTAACACAGGAAGTGCATCAGTCAAAAGAAGACAATGGAACGAAGTTACAAGGGGCAGAGATGCTGAGACAGGAAACTGTGAAGGATAACTGCCTTGGCTCCTGGCTTCTGGAATGCCTGCCTGGACCCCTACCCTGGGGTTTCTCCGAGGTTTCCTGCTGTATAGTCTTTCCCTGAAGTTATGAGTGAGTTTCTGTCCTTTATGATCAAAGGAGCTCTGGCCTTGATACCCTAATCTCACAGTCCAAGTTCAAACATTTATTATCCCTCACTCGAATTGTTTCAATAGTCTCCTAACTCCTCTGCCACTTCAGTCCTTCATCTCTTTACATTCAAGCTTCCCTGCTGGAGAGAGAGTTCTGGCATGCAAACTTGCCATGTTGCTTTCCGTTGGTCATCTCCCCCATTGTCTTCACAATGAAGTTCAAGTTGCTGGACTTTGCACCTCCTGTGCAAAGCTGCTAGTAGGTCCTTACCATAACGGTGTTGTCTCTCACATCCATGCTTTTTTTTTTTTTTTTTTTAGCTGAGCCATCCTGCCAACAGCTGTTGGCAGCTCAGCGGCTGCTCAGCTCGGGCTGACTCGAACCGCTGTT
>NW_017731629.1:1123450-1137307 GCF_001890085.2 Hipposideros armiger
CTCTCTCTCTCTCTCTCTCTCTCTCTCTCTCTCTCTCTCTCTCTCTCTTGCTCGCTCTCTCTCTCGTCAGAGAGCTCCACTGACCTATACTTTCAGAGGCAGAGGGAGCGAGCCAAAAAAGCCGATGCAGTGGGCTTTGTAAATGCCCTCTGTCCTCAGCTGGCTGCTCGAGTTTGAAGAGCACTTTTCTCCACACTGTGCTGCACTTTGCTTTTATCATGTAAATGATCCTGGAGACACTCATATAAATACACAGAGATTGTCCCATTCTTTTTTTCCAGTCTCAAAATACTCCACGGTGTGAATAAACCAAGGTTTCGAACAGTCCCCTGTAGGTGGACTTGTTTTTCCATGTGGGGCTATTAAAATAATGCCATAATGATAGCCTTGCGCATGCCTTGTTCTGCAATGTGGAGGTGAATCTCTGGGGGAAATTCCTAGAAGTAGGATCGGCTGGGTCAAAGCATAACCACTCCTTTAGTCTTGAAAGATATTGCCTAATTCCTTACCATAGGGGTCAAATCCTTTTCGACTCCTACAAGCAATATATGCAAGTACTTGATTCTTCACAGCTTAGGCCCACACAATAGTTTTTCAAAGCACGCATTTTATATAAAAATCTACTCGTATCTTCTCTTAAAAATTGCGAAATCTGGCGGGGCGGGGCCTGTTTCCCTACATGGCCATGACACACTGGGGCTGAGCGGTCCCTGAGCCCAAGTCGTTGCTATAGTCCTTGTTGGTTTTGGAAGTTTCAGCTCCCGATCTGGTCCAGCCCCATCATTATGAAGATGAGGAGCCTCCACAAATCCAAAGAGGAAACTGCGTGGGGCCTAGAACCCAGGGCTACTCCCTCCCAGTCCACTGCATTCATGGCTTCCAGAATAAGTACAAGAGGGATGAGTAGCGGGGCAGAGTAAAAATATAAAAGCCTCGACAATACAGCATTCAAATTGGAGTTGTTTTTTAGTATTTACTTAGCTCAGTAAATATATCACACCATCCAGTAGTTGATTAAACTGACTAATCTCCGAAGGGCAGAGTGACAAATCGGTTTCCATTTCCTCTGAGCAACCAGAATGAGGGCTCCTGCCACAGCAGAAGGAGGCAGGTTATATGTTCATCAATTCCTTCACTCGTATAACACAAACCGTGTGGCAGCCCCTGGCCCAGGCACTAAGGGTTCAAACAGAACCAGCACCTAAACACAGGGATCTGACCAGATAAATAGGTAGGCAAAAACTTTATAGGACGCAGTAAGTGTATGATTGGAGGAATGTACAGGCTGCCGGGAGATCCCAGAGGAGGGAACTGCTCATTCTGCTGAGGGGCACATGGGAGAGGTCACTCACAGGTCACAGGGGAAGCGCTGCTTGGGTGGGTCCTGAAGAATGTGTAAGAGTTTGCTAAGAAGGAGGGACAGAGAAATAATTTTGTGGAGATAAACAACGTTCAATGTTCTTTCTCAAAAAGTAAAAGAAAACCAACTCAAAAAAGATTTGGGCAGGCCCGGCTGAGTGACGCATAGGTTAAGAGCTGGCTTGGGACGCCAGCTTTGAGCAGCAGGGCCCCAGTTCAGATCCCACATGAGGGCCAGTGATGCTGTGCCCTCTACAGCTAAGATGGTGAACAACAGCTCGACCTGGAGATGGGCTGCCATGAGTCTCTGGCAAAGGTGTAGGCTGCAGTGGAGCTGCAGTGGGCTACCGTGAGCTACCATGAGTGGCTTGAAGCCAGCGTGAGCGGCCGGCAGCCGGTGTGAGCCACCGTGAGCTGCCTTGAGTGGCCGTCCAATGGCCTGCGAGTGACTGCCTCACCTGGGAAGAGCACAATGATAATAGCAACATGGGCCAGTGAAGCGACATTCTCCACAACTAGACTGAAGAACAAAAGACTGAAGAGCTAGACTGAAGACAGACAGCAACTTGTCTGTTCCCCTTCACCGATTTCCCAATGCTGTTCCCCTCCCCCAATTCCCCAATAAATTATTTTTTAAAAAAAGATTTGGGCAATAAACAAATAAATAGAGGAAGAGAAAAAGAATGAAAGAAATTTATTGCCTTATTTAATTGACAAGTCCAGGATAGATATGCCTTCAGGTACAGCAAGATCCAGGTGTTCAAAGGATGTCAAGCCCCAGGAACTCTCTCAACTCTGCTTCTTCTTTCTATGTTCTTTGCCCTTGGGCAGCCTACCTTCTCCAGGTGACAGGGCACCTGCCAGGAGCTCCAGGTCTACATGATCCCGACAGCTAGCAATGCCAGGGGAAGCTGACTTCTTTATCTCAACACCTTCACTAAAAATCCCAGGACTGAGTCTCATTGGCTCATTGGCTACCCCTCCCCTGAAGGAAAATCAGAGTCCTATCTATGTCCAGAGGAAGGATGGACGGATGCTGGGTAGGCAAGACCACCAGATCGTAAAGCAATAAGGGAATGAGATTGCATCTGTCTCATCAAAGGGGAGGAGTCTGTAGATAGTCGGGCTGGTCACAAATCGCTGTCCAGTTTCTGACACCAAAAGATAAAAACTCAAGCTTCCTAGGCTGCAAAGGTTGGGGAAGAAGGACAGGGGTTAGAATTCAAGTCTTTTAGGACAAACGACTTCTTTATTTTCTCAAGGAGGGATATTAAGGCTTGTAAAAAAGGAAGTGACTTATATACTGTCACACAACCCAGTAGTGGCAGAGTCCAAGGGGAGTCCTGGAACCCTGAATCCCAGGACCATCTGATTGGGTAAGGGGCCTTGAGAGGGAGGTGGACATTTCAAGGAGCCCTCAGGGCCACTAACCTTGTGGTAGATGCCACAGCCTGCAGGCCCAGGTGACACCGTATAATACCCAGGACATGTGCCTGATATTTGGCCCTAGGTCTCATAATGCCATTGCCACAGGCTCCTGGGCCTCAGGGGCCAAAGGACTCAGGACACTGTTAAAGGCTGAATTGTGTCCTACCCACAAATCCATGTTCAAGCCTGAAGCCTTAAGCCCTAGTACTTCAGAATGTGACTGTATTTGGAGATTGGGCCTTTAAAGGAGTAATGGGGTTAAAATGAAGCTCTTAGAGTAGACATTAATCCAATCTTACTGGTGTCCTTATAAGAAGAGGAAATTTGGATGCTTGAAGTGACACCAAGGATGGACACAGAGGAAAGACCACATGAGGACACAGCAAGAAGGCAGCATCTGCAAGACAAAGAAGAAACCAAACCTACCGACAGCTTGAACTTGGACTTCTAGCCTCCAGAACTGTGAGAAAATAACTTGCTATGTTTAAACCATCCAGTCTCTAGCATTTTGTTATGGCAGCTCTAACAAACTAATACAGACATCAAGCCCTAGTGGGAGCAGTTGAGTGGGTGACAATCAAGACAAACAGAAAGCAAGGGGATGAGAAGGGGTGGGGGAAAACTGAGGATGAAAATGGGGAGGGGAGAAAGGGGAGAACTCTAATTGGGGCAGGAATGGAGATACTTAAGCCAGAAGCCAGCCAACATCCAGTTTTCTATAATAATCACTCAGTTTGCATATATATTTTTTAATATTTTATTTTTAGCAATGTGATATGTACATGTAATTAGAAAATGAAATAATTCAGAAAACTTATAATAAAAAGCAACTGCCCCCCAACCATGTCCTATTCCCCAGAGACTGACATTTTTTTTAACTAATTTTTTTTTCTTTTAGCCTTGGTTAACATTTATTGAGCTCTTGTCATGTACCAAACCCTGTACTAAGCCTTAGGTGTACTGTTTCCATTAGTGCTCACCATAATCCCATGAGGCAGCTACCATTATTATGCCCATGTTATAGATAAGAAAACTAAAGCACAGAGAAGTTAAGTGATCTTTCCAAGGTCACACAGCTGATAAGCAATGGAAATGGGTTTTCAATTCCAGACACCTAAAGGCCCTTAATCATCATTCTCTGGTGGTTCCCATCAAAGCTCTATATTTCCCAAGAAGAAATAAAAATGGCCAACAGATATATGGGGGGGGGAAATGCTCAACTTCACTAGCCATTAGGGAAATGCAAATCAAAACCACAATGAGATATCATCTCACACTGGTTAGAATGGCTATTATCAACAATGCAAATAATAACATGTTGGAGGGGCTATGGAGAAAAAGGAACCCTCATACACTGCTGGTGGGAATGTAGATTGGTACAGCCACTATGGAAAACAGTATGGAGGTTCCTCAAAAAAATTAAGAATAGAATTACCATATGACCCAACAATCCCGCTCCTGGGTATCTACCCAACAAATCTGAAAACATTTATTTGTAAAGATATATGTACTCTGATGGTCACTGCAGCATTTTTTATGATAGCAAAGACATGAAAACAACCAAAGTGTCCTTTGATAGATGACTGGATAAAGAAGATGTGGTACAAGTAGACAATGGAATACTACTCTGCCATAAGAAAAGATGAAATACTGCCATTTGTGACAGCATGGTTGGGTCTTGAGATTATTATGCTAAACGAAATAAGTCAGAAAATGTCGAAACCCATATGGTTTAACTGATATGTGGGGTATAAAACTGGAAGCAACAAAGGAACAAGACAAAGAAATAAAAACCCATAGACACAGATAACAGTTTAGAGAGGGAAGGGAAAAGGAAAGATGGTAGAATAGGGTAAAGAGGATCAAATATATGGTGATGTATTATAGAAACATACACTTGAAACCCATGTAATTTTACTAACCATTGTCACCCAATAAATTTAATTTTAAAAAACCCTCTATATTACCTGTGCTTCGTATTTATCAACTCTAGACATTATCTATTGAATTCTTGGTATGGTTGATGAGGATTTAACTCACTTAACCTTTCTGCCTTCTGCCTACCAATTTTAGATATATATGTTGCAATATATAGTTCTGTTGTGGGTACCTTTGGGACTTTAACACTCACAAACCTCAATTCTTTGTTCCTACACTACAAACATTTGTTGATTGGTTATGTGGGGCCACCTGTGAGTTGAGTGATGGAAAGGCCATCCCAAATTTTCTTCTTATCCATCCGCATCCACCATGGCACTCAGCTCTGTGATGGGCACCCAGCAGGTGCTTGATAAATATCTGTACAATAGAATAAATGCAGAGATACTTATCAGCGCCAAAGGTGGAAGATGACCAGGGAATCTCAGCCAGGCGACAGCATGGTAATTGAAGCCTGCAATGTCAGTCTGACTTCTTTGGAGACACCGTCTCCCGCTGAGGCGGGAACAAGGAGCTATAAAATGGAAATTGAAGGAGAATCGCTTCAGAGCAGCTGTCAGGAAGCACTTCCCCCAGCAGAGACAGCAGATGACCTCCCTGCAAGGTCGTCTCAGCTCACACACCTGGGCCTGTCATGCTAGCCTGTAGGAGGCCACCAGGGAACTCCACACAGGCCTCTGGTCATCTCCCCCACGTGGCAAACTTGGGGTATTCTGCTAGCACCAGTTCTAAAGGGGGGTTCTGAGAAAGGGGTCTCAGGGGCTGCTACTTGGGGAGGCTTCTCCCACACAGACTAGAAAATCTAGGCTTGCATACTTGTGAAAAGCCCAGCATGTAAAGATGAACGAATGTGTCTTAATTCAACCCCTTGCATCAAATGGATCATTTACGTGACGTTTAGTCTCCTCAAAACCCAGCAACTCCTTTGCACCTGGAAAGAACAGGATGAAGCTTTCAGACCCTGGCCGGCCAGTCCAGTCTCATGATTTGCCTTCTGAATACACAGTGACTGGCATGTCTGATGACTCACACTGACTCCTGGGGGACACTCCCCCCCGACACACACACACACAGACTCCTTCGTCTCCATCACTCCTGCCCTCCTCTGCCAATCTGTCACCAAGCAGTCTCCTCACCTCCTACCTCAGTGATTCTTAGGCTGCAAGTGAATGAGCAGGGAAGCTTTTTACACATGCAAATGCCTGAGTTCCTGATTCAGAGGTTCTGATGGGGACCTGGGCAAGTGTGTGTTTAAAAATTCTCTCAGGGGATTCTTATGCGAGGCCCCCTCTCTATATTGATCTCAGAGACATATACTTCCCTCTAACCACCTGCCCTACCCCAGCTCTGTCTGTTGCCCCTTCTTCCCTGGGGACAGCCTCACCGGTCTCATGGGGCTCCAGGTTTGGGGTTCCTAATCCGTTCGCCATAAGGCAGTCTGCCAGAGAGATCTTTCTGGAACAAAACCCTAACCATGCTTAAAACTCTTCTGCTTAAAACTTCTGCCTGCATACCACTTTCTTCAGGACAAACAGGGCCTCACAAGCTCTGTTTGCTTCTCCAGGTTCACCTCCTTGGCTGATCGTCAGCCATACTCTGCTCTAATGTGTGAGCCATACCAAGAGCCTGAATGGGCCAGGCCAAGTTCTTTCCTTCCTCTGGGCCTCTGCACAACTGCTCCCCGTCCAGTGTTAAAGAAAAATTTATTCTGACGCTTGTTAAACTGGTAAGGAAGAATATTTATTCCGGACTATTATAATAGGGGGTATTGCAATAGGGAAGAGAGATGGGGCTCAACTCACAATACAACAAAGACAGCAGGCGATGGACAGCCAATGAGCAGAGTGGAGATGTCAATGGATGGAAAATTACAAAAGAGGAGCACCAAGGGGAGGGATTCTTACTAAACTGGCCCATCAGGATTCTTGCCACAGGCAGGCCGAGGGCTTAGACATCAGGATGAGGGATGAGGCATTTGATCAGATCCAAGGGTGAGAGGATGACTTGGCAGGATTCTTTGCGCAGAGCGGGCTAGGTGGACCACAGACAACATGGGGGCCAAGGTCGAGACCTCGTCTAGAAGAGGGCTCAGAGGAGCCTGACTAAACTTTGATCAAGGGGAGTCTTTGTCACCGGGAACCTGTGACTGTGCTCTGCTCTGCATCTGCCAATGCCTGCTTCCCCAAGCTTCTGTGAAGGCCGAGCTGCCTCTGGGAGGCCTTATCTGACACTTCTTCACCACAGTGCCCTCCAGCTGCCCTTGTGTTAGCATTTGTCACATCCTAGTAGGGATCTGTTTACCTGCCTGCTTCCGAGCTCCACTGTAAGCAATTCATGGGCAGAGACTGCATCTTGAATCCCCAGCACCTAATCCAGTGTTTGGCTCTCAATAAATGTTTGTCGAATGAACATGGCTCTCATGGAATCGCTGCTCTGCTCTGAAACAATCAATGGCTGCATCGCCTCCATCAGTGGTTCTCAACTTCTGTGAGCATCAGAATGATTAGGAGGGCTTGTGAAACAGAGTGCAGGGACCCCTCCAGAGTTCCGGATTCGGTAGGTCAGAGTGAGGCCCGAGAATCTGCATGTCTAACAACAGGTGAAGCTGACGCTTTTGGTCTTGACGGCACTTGGATAATCACCGACCTGTAGGATTGCAGTTGATATCCTCCCCACGTAAGATGCAGCACAATATTTTTAAAATCCAAAGTTAAGATTTCATAGGCAAATTTCAGATGAGGTGTGAAGCAGGTATGATCTCATGATCTAGGTGACTTCCTTCCCTGCCGAAAGTAAAAGAAAAAAAATTTTCTCTACCCACCCCCCATTCCCCACACACCCTCTCTCATTTGCAACCTGGAGCTATAGCTCAAAACTTCATTTCCTTGCCTGGTGCTTCATTTGCTGTGGGAGGGGCTGCCTGCCAGCCCCCTCTGCCAGGCCTGGTGCCAGGCTGAGAGCAGAGACTGCAGGCCCCCAGGCGGCTGAGTGGCATACCAACGCAGGTGTCCTGATCCCTCTCCCTTCCCAGCCTCCACGATCAGCTGCTGCAGCAAATGGATACAGGTGGACAGGAGCCATGACCAGAGCAGGCAGGGCAAGACAGAGCTCCCCAGAATGACTGTCCCCAGCCTGAGGGGAGCTAAGGTGCAGCTGTTTGCAGGGCACGTTGACAGACCTGGGACGCATAGGCTGTGGTGTCCACGCACGTACACAAGGCCTTTGGGGTGTTGGGCAGAGTTGGGGATGGAGAGACAATGGGGCCATGCCTGGAGCCAGGTCTGGGGACTAGCTCTCCTACATTGCCACGTTCTAAGGAGGAGCTCCTTTAAAGTCTAAATTTGAACTTGGCCTTCTAGGCTACAATGAAAGGATATTTGTCATGATATGAAGATAGAACATGTATTCTTTATAGTTTTTAACCTTAATTTATAACTTCTAACTATTCAGAAATGTGATGTGGGCCTCTATTTATACTCTTGCTCAGGCCCTTTCATTGTGTGGCGTGGGCCAGACCTCAGGAATGACCAGGTGAGGCGAGCAGCCTAGGAAGTGAGACGGGTCCCTGAGGGTCTGTGTTGTTCCCAAGGGCCAGAACCATCACCTGGAAGCCCCAGGTAGCCCTGCCTCCCTGAGGACTGGCCAGCACTCCTCAAAAGTGCCTGGAGGGATCCCTCTCCTCCTAGCAGGAGAGGGTGAAAACTGGTTCCACAGATAAATGACAGCAACGTTGTGTCCGCTCATCGAGATAAAGAAAAAGCCTGGACTTCAGGAGGTTGAGATCTGGGGTTCCCATCAAGTTGTCAGGCGGTCGTCAGGGGTATGGAGTCAGACAAACCTCAATGCTGCCACTTCCCAGGTGTCTTTCCTTGGGCAAGTCCCCTCTCTAAGCCTCAGTTTCCTTTCTTGTTCACTGGAGGTCACTGGAGTGCCTACATACAGAGGGGTGATGCCAAAGCCTTTGGGACTGTACCTGCACAGGTGGGTGCTTGGTAAGTGGTAGCTGTTATCTGTGTGATTTCCTGGTCAGTTCATCGCTACCTGATGGGGCTTCGTCTACCGTCAGCCCCACCCTTGGCGGAGTTGGACAGGTTGGAGAAGCCTGTCCCCCCTGGGTTCCTGGCTTTTCCTTTGGACATTTTCTCCTTGTGGGTGCCCTTGCAATTCATTTCAGGGGCCTGCAACTCTTACAGATCAGGCGTCCTTTATCAATGCAGATTCCTAGGCCCCTGCCTCCGATAGCTGATTCACCAGGTTGGGGCTGGGCCCAAGATTTTGCATTTTAAGGGGCTTCCCAGATGATTCTCATGCAAGAGGCAAGCAGCTGTTGGAGAAATACTGTGACTGGGAAGTGGCCGGAAAGGCTGGAACGAGAACAGCCGCTGGGAGGCAGGCTCCTGTGCCACCTGAAGCAGGTTTCTAAGCGTCACAGCCGCCCAAGAACAGAATACGCTGCCCTAAGGCGTAGCAAGCCCCCCGCCAATGAAAGCGTGTGAGGAAATACCAGGTAAAGACCTGGCAGAGACAGGAGAGAAATCAAACCTCAGCTCGGGAGCTGGAGTTCACGGCCATGAAAATCTCTGTGATTCCTCCTTCTTTTTCCTTCATCTTAGAAAATGCTCTGTCAGTCCCTCATACTATGTCACAGTGCTCCCGTTCCCAGGGAGATCTTGGTGTGAGACTCATGTTTGAGAAAGGAATGAATGCTTTTGTGTCCTAGGGCAGGAAGCTGGTGATAAAGATCATCATCCAAGGCTGCCCCCACTGAACTGCCAGCAGAGGGAACCCCCATCTCCACCTCTGGGAAAGAGGGGCCCCTCCTCCTCCTCTATCCCTGCACATAATTCATAACAGGAGTCGGAAGCAACAAACAAGGCTGTAGTGGCAGTTTGAGACTGTGCTCAAAAAAGGACTTGGAGCCGCCGTGCCTTCCAGGAACTGTGCCTAACGCCGCATGTAATCACCGCCATGTGTCTCTGTCAAGAGCTCAAGTATGCTTCGGTGCGACCCCTGGAAACTCCCCTGTCAGGACCCTCCGAGTGAAGACTAATGGACAAGTCAGGACAGCGATAAATCCTGCTGTCCTTCTGTTGTCAGATGGCCCCTGCAGCAAACCAGCTCAGCAGGGCTCAAGGGGGGAGGGTCCACCTGGCAGCAAAGTTTTGGGGGACTGGCGTGTGTGGTTGTTCCCTAAGTATATTCTCTCGAAGTGGAGCCTGGCTAATAATTTGTCTTGAGTGGAAGGGTTGACATGCCCGTTGTTAAGGATTTGAGAAAGTAGTGGGGGAAGACCGTCGATTTTTTTTTTAATCTACTCATCTTGTCACCAATCCACAATGAGACCCCATCACCCCAGCTTTATTTGGCCCAAGGCGTGCTCCCCCAGATGTCTGAACCTGACTAGGTGTCTTGTCACCAGTGTTCTCAAAGCCAGCAGAAAGCATCACCCCTCCCTTCCCAGCCCAAGCCCCACAGCTCTCCTTGGAAACTCAAGGCCTCTCAGCCAAAGGTGAGAATTTCTTTCTTGGATGGGATCCCCTTCCGCCATTCAAAGGCACTGAATCTGTCTCTTCAGGCCCCTGCCATCCTTACACCTTGGACAACAGTGTCAGGAATGGTGGCCACATATTGCACCTCCTCTGTGCCAGACGCAGTGCTAAGAGTGCCACACGCGTAACCTCAAATGTTCATAAACACAAAATCATTAGCTCCATTTTGCAGATGACAAAAGTAAGGTACAGGATAGTTAACTGACTTGCCCAGGTTAGTGTGACTTTAAAATCCATAAATGTTTGGGTTGGCAGGGAGAATAACAATGAATAAGCCCGTGGGCGCTGGATCAGACCCCTCCTGGGTGTGAACCAAAGCTCTGGCTCTTACTAGTTAACAGAAGGATAACTCTAAGCCTTAGTTTTTCTGTCTGTAAAATGGGGATAATAATAATACTACTTCTTTTTATTTGTAATAGACAGAATAATGGCCCCCCAAAGCTGTCTATATCCTAATCCCCAAAACCTGTGAATATGTTACCTTACATGGCAAAGAAGATTTTGCAGACGTGATTAAGTGAAGGATCTTGACTTGAGGAGATTATCCTGGATTATCTAGGAGGGTTTAATATCATCACAAGGGTTCTTATAGGAGGAAGTCAGGAAAGAGTGTTAGAGGCAGAAAGAGACAGATTGAAGACGGTAAACTTCCAGTTTGAAGATGGAGGAAGGGGCCAGGAGCCAAGGAGTGCAGCTGCCTCTGGAAGCTGGAAAAGGCCAGGAAACAGATCCCCCCCCCGTAGAGCCCCGAAGGAATGCAGCCCTGCTGACACCTTGAGTTTAGCCCAGTGAGGCCTGTTTCAGATTTCTGACATCCAGAACTGTAGGAAAATAGATTTGCGTGTTTTAAGCGACTAAGTTTGTGGTAGTTTGTCACAGCAGCAAAAGGAAACTAATACAGTATTATTGTGAGTTTGCTTGTTTTGTTTTTTTAATCAGTAAAATGCCAGGCACATTGGGTTGGTTACATAGAAGTTCCCTACCAGGACGGCCTCCTGATTGTACCGTGAGCTTCTTAATATCTTACACATATTCGTATCCCAAAAGTAATCTGTTATAACACTTGAAATATAGGTGCTTTCAAAATTTGGTGGATGAATAATTTAATTCACTAAAAAGTGGGGAGGGGCAGTCTCCGGAAATACTGATAAAGACTAGAGTTATACATATGGGGTATAAGAGATAACTATGACAGTGAGTGAAGTGGTCCCAAATTTCACTCTCATTGATGGCGCTGGTTAAGACCCTACTAGTTCTCTGCAGAGTGACACACATTAAATAATTAACAGTCTTTACTAATTTTGCTAGGTATAGCTCGATACAGAGAAGAGTGCAGCTCAAGGCTCACCTTCTGCAGTGCCTTGTGATAAGTGATTGTTGGAACTCTTGGTTGCAGGAGGTCGGAATCCAAGTCAAAGGTATCTGAGAAATAAACAAAGAAAAAAAAATAAATGTAAGAACCAAAAATTTAAAAACCAAACACAACCAGATGCATTCGTCAGCCTGACTGAAAAAGTCTAGCTGCAGGAGAGCCGCCTGAATAGATCAGTTAGTTAAGAGCTAGCTCAAGAGTGTGAGTTCAACAGGTGACAGGATGGCTCAGCTAAAAAAAAAAAAAAAAAATCCAAACTCTAGCTGCAGGTGCAGCTTCAGTTACTGCTGCAGCCAGGCACTGAATGACGTCATCAGGACCTGTTGCCGCCACCTCTCAGCTTTGCTTTTGTCTGTGCTGACTTCATTTTTAGGCAGGCTCTGCCCACGTGGTGGACCCAGAATGGGAGTTGATGCTGAGTAGGCGCAAACTACAGAATTTTCCTTCCCAGGATCACTTAGAGGAAACAGAAATAAAACTAGAATCAAGGCCCTTAAATCCCCCCAAATCCAGTTCCTAAGTCAAACAGGCTGGAGTGTGAGGGCTGAATCTGCTTATAACTCTCCAGCCTCCTGGGATTTCTCAGAAAAATAATGAGGAGGATGGGGGTGGAGGGCTGGCAGAAATAAACATTGCCTGTCCATATGAGAAACTCAGGCTCTCAGGATTGGAAGGCCCCCAAGTCTAACATCTCCATCCCCTTTACAACATCCTCTCCAGGTGGCTGGCTTGTGTGCTGCCAGGGACAGGAAACACTCCTTTTCTAAGGCAGTCATTTTTTGATACCTCTGACCATGAAAAATAAATCTCCCTATTTTGAACTGAAATCTGTCTTTCTGTAGCTTCTAACCTCCTTGTCCTGGGAGCAAGTTAAAGTCTTTTGGAATGGCCCAGAATAAAGAAGCCTAGAAATTGAGAGTCAGAAAAACATGGTTCTGACGCAGTCTTCTATTAGGAGAGCAAGGAAAATGTGATCACATGCACGTATGAAGGTGACAGTGCTTTGCATGTCACAGATCACCACCACCACCATCATCATCATCACCATCATCATCATCACCATCGCCATCACCATCACCTGTTAGGTCCTTATGCCAGACACAGCTCTAAAGGTATTATCTACTTTTATTCTTGTAATTAGCATTTGAGATAAATACTATTATTATTCCCATTACACAGGTGAAAAAATTGATGCCGCGAGAGCTTCAGTCACATGTCCCGGGTCCCACAGTTAATTTAAGTGGCAGAGTTGAGACTGGAACCTAATTACCTGATTCCCATGTGTGTCTTTATCCAACACATCACTTGTAAAAAAGAAGTGATGGCAGGCATTGCTTTAATTGATTGTTTCAGACTAAAGCTTCTTGAGTTGGTGGGTATATTTGATTCTTCACTCTTTTCTCAGGTTGCTGAGTGGTTCTTGGTATCCCTTTCCATTTCATGAAACAGAGAAAGCCATCAAATGTGCCAGAATCAGCAGAGAGTCAGCCGTCCCCACCCCCCACCCCCGGCCAAAGGTGCCCTCATGGCCAAATTTCCTATAGAAGATGTTTTCCCAAACAAGTCCTTCCCTCCTCTTGGGTCCAGAGATTAAATAACCCACAGATAGCTCTCCAGACAGAGAAAAAAAAATGAAGGAGAAAGCAGTGCACATTACAAGAACATAAAAAGGACCAGGTTCTTTTTACTCAGATGGGGAAACAGATTCCAGGAACAATGTGTCTGCTCCAGTGTAATTATCCTGAAAGTAGTCGGCATTTTACTCAGCTCCAAAACTCATAAAGAGGCTTTAAAGAGATGGGTACTCTGGGGACTGTTTTATCAAAAGAGACTTAAGAGGTAAGGTTTCTAGATCAGACTCAGCTCTTAACTGAATCAACAAAAACTGAAAAAAAATTAAAAAGGGAATTTTATGAAACAGGAGGAAAACATTTTGGATACGCAGATGGAAAAGAAAGGGTAGAAACTGACCCAGGTACCTGGCAGAATATCTCTGTACTGTTGGCTGGTGTTAGTGAGACTAGAAAGAAATGAAGCTATTAGAATCATAAACCCCTAGCTTGGAAGAAACATGGGAGTTTCCATCTGTTCTCTCTTTTTCACTTAATTTACTCACATTTAATTCAACTTATCCATGCATTCATTTTTCAATAAATAATGATTAAGCGCCTACTGTGCACCAGGCAGTATAATAAGTGCTGGGGACGCAAT
>NW_017731629.1:1139999-1146836 GCF_001890085.2 Hipposideros armiger
GCCATTAGATGGCTGCTCACAGTGGCTCATGGCAGCCCAGCTCCAGGTTGAGCTGTTGTTCACCATCTTAGCTGTAGAGGGCACAGCGTCACTGGCTCACATGTGGGATCTGAACGGGGGCCCTGCTGCTCAGAGCTGGCATCCCAAGCCAACTCCTAACCAACGCACCACTCGGCCGGCCCAGAAAAAGGCATTTTAAGTGACAAAGATGGTGGAGATATGGGGCCTAAACAAGTTCTGAGCCCAGGAGGAGGCCAGATTCCCAGGATCACAGAGCCATAGGGCTGGAAGGGACATCACCCATCCTCAGGCCAAACCTCACTTTGTATCACCTGGGAAGGTTATAAATCATGCAGCTTCTTGAGCCTCCAATCAGAATAGCTGAGACTTGGGAGTTTCTTTTTCTGAGAAAGCTCTCTCCAAAATGAAACTAAAACAATGACATGCCATTTTAATTCATCTGATGGCAAAAATAAAAGTTTGATAATATCGGATGTTGGTGAGGTTATGGGGAAATGTGTGCTTTCAATCACTGCTGGCGATGCAGCCACGTTGGAGGGCAATAAAACTTGTGTGGGATCGCAGGTGTGGCTGAAGCACAGAGCCAGATGATCTGAGTGCTGGTCCATACTCTGACACTTCCCAGCTTTGCGACCTTGAAGACATTCTTCAACTTCCCTGAGTCTCAAGTGCTTCATCTGTTAAATGGGGCTGCTATGACTTGCAAAGGGGCTATGAACTTGAAAGCTGAACTTGAAAGTGATCTGCAGACATAGGAGGAATATATCTGAGATGTGTATGAATGAACTTGCATGTATCGTGTGTGTGTGTATGTGTGTGTGTGTGTAAATATGAATAGTGTGTGTGTAGAAGGTGGACACGTGGGTGTGTACATTTATATACATGGTGTATGTCTGATTGTGGGTGGGTTAATGTGTGAATGGGAGAGAAGGAGGTGGAATTAGTAAGAAAGGAAAGTCTGGGAGAAGGAAATTAGAAAGGAAAGAGGGAAGAGGATAAATGAGACAGCACAAGATCAGATCTTGCTGTTCTTTCTGGAAGCCTCTGCCAGCTCCAAGAAAGCCAACTGGAATTGCTTCAGAAACCTCAGGGCCTCTCTCTGGAGCCAGTCCATCTGCCGGCTTTCTGTCCCAGAGTCACCTCTCCGCACTTAGAGATGTTTTCCAGGAGGCTGGGGCTGAAGAGGAGTGTGGTCAGATTGGCAAGGTACATTTCCTTGACCCTCCCATGGGTAAGGGACTGCTCAGTTCCCGGATACAGTTAAACCTTGGATTGTGAGTAACGTGGTTTGCAAGTGTTCCGCAAGATGAGCAAACATTTCTAATACATTTTAACGTGGTCAATGAGCGATGTCTTGCAATATGAGTGGTTTGTTTCTGGAATAAATTATGCTCGCAAACCAAGGTATCACTGTACTTTGCCTCGTCTGCACCTGACTACCTGGGCCACCCCCAAATCCAGGCCCACCACTGCTTGTTCCCTACAATTTCCACAGCAGCAGCCTCTTGCTGCCCGCCTTCCTCTGGTCGCTTTCATTCCTCCAGGCCACCCTGCATGCTGCCATTAGGCTTTGCATTGCTAAGATGCAGGGTACCCATCACCCTCTGCCTGAAAGGCTGTGCACAGCTCTGTGCACGGCTGGTCCCTCTGGTTACTCAAGCTGGGCTCAAACAGCCCCTCCTCCGAGAGGTCTCCTCTGTCCTTCCAGTCTAGAGCAACACTGTTCTCCAGCTATCCCATTAGAAATTTTATGTCCTTTTTAGTTGTGAAAAATGATGCACACAACAAAGTACATAGAACATAGGTGTCCAGCATGGCAGGTGATTATAAACCAAGCACCCACGTCACTACCACCCCCATTAAGAAAATATTGCCTGCACCCTAGAAAGAAGCTCTCCTCCATCCCTAAATGGTTCCTTCCAGGCACACCCTCTCTCTTCTTCCTTAAGGAGCCCCTTAACCAGTACCTTGACCTCTGGTAATCATGTCTGTGCTGATTACTAAGCTGATGTCTCCCAGCTTCAAGCCCACCATTCTAATGCTACATGGTGATGCCAGGGCTGGGACACTACAAACCGCTTTCCTCTTCTACCAGCCTGCTCCTTCTTAGATGCCAGCAACAGGGAAATGGCAAGGCTGGAGGAGGGAGAAAGGACTTGCTTTTCCCTGTTTGCTTTCTGGGCCTGTAAGCTTCACCGCAGCAGGGCACGGTAGCAGAAGTTGATTCCAATCTGCAGTTTTTCCAGCGCTTATTGAAACAATCTCATGGTGCCCCTTCAGAGACATGAGCCCCTGCCAGCTGGCCAGCACCCCTTCCTCACAGGTGCCCAGTCCCAGCTCTAAGCTTCTAAGGTTTAATCATTCCAGCCTCTAGCCTGTGTTCCTCCAGACACCTGCTTCCTGCAGTTGCTACCTCTGTGAACTGCTTTTGCCTTTCAGTTCCTCAGTACCTGATGGATGATGTTTTAGATTCTCTGTTAAAATAACTTGTGTGGTGGTGTTACTGTTTCATGAGTGGAACCAGACCGATGTAATTTTTTGTTGTTGCTTTTTTAATATTTTTACTACCTAAGGATGCATTCCTAAACACTAAAATGTGGTTCTGTCTAATATCAAACTTTAGCTAAAAAAGAATCATACAGTATGCACAGCTTTTTACGTTTTGTTGCATGTGCTGTATTGTAGTTTATCCATTTCCATTGCTGTGTAATATTCTATTGTATGAATGAGTCATGATTTGTTTCTCCAGTCCTCTCTTGATAGACATTGGGGTTGTTCCCAGTTTCTAGCTATTACCAATAATAAATGCAACCATGAACATTCTTACATATATTGATTGGCGCAACCCTGCACAGATTTCTGTTGGACATATATGTAGGAAAGGAACTGCTAGGTCATTGGAATGTTGATACAAGTTTTCCAAAGTGGTTGTATTAATTTATAGTCTCATTACTTATTACTCCACATTCTTATTAATTCTTAGTATTATAAGTTTTTTAAAAATAAATATTAGCCATTCTGGTGTCTATACATTCTGGTGATATCACATATATAGAATATGGTAGTGTTGCATTATTGTTTTAATTGGTATTTTCTGATGACTAATGACTTAAGAAGCTTTTCTTATATTTATGGGTCATTCGGAAAACCTCTTTTGTGAGATTCCTGTTGAAGACTCTTATTGGCTTTTCCCCTGAGTTGTCTTTTATTTATTCATTTGTAGCAGTTCTTTATATATTCAGAATATGACCCCTTGGTCAGCTGCAATTTTTGCAGATATGTTCTCCTCTGTGCAGGGTTTGCCTTTTTGCTTACTTAATAACATCATGTGATAACAGAAGTTCTAAATTTTAGTGTAGTCAAATCTGTACTTTTCCTTTATGACTAGTGCTTTTTTGTATGCTATATAACAAAAAAATTTATTCCCCATGGGAAAATTTTTCTATGTTACCTTTTTAAAGTTTTGTTGTTTTGACTTTCAGATTTATGCCTGTAGCACACCTGATATTGATTTTTATGTATTAGTGATTTATCAATGGATTCTTATGAATTGTATATAGATTCTTTCTGTATATAATCATATCAAATGCAAATCACATAATTTCATGTTTTGCTTTCCAGTACTTATGCCTTTAATTTTTTTCTTAGCTTACGACTCTGGCCAAGATTTTTAGTATAATGTTGAATAGGAGTAGGGATAGCGGGCAGCCTTGTCACGTTCCACATCTTAAAGCAAAGCTCTCAACATTTCATCATTAAGTAGGATGTTTGCACAAACATTTTTTCCCTAGATACTTTTGATTAAATTAAGTAAATTCCCTTTTATTCCTGGTTTTCTCAAAGTTTTAGATCATGACTAGGTATTAAATTTTATTATGTGCATTTTCTGAGATTGTCATCTGATCCTTGCCCTTTATTCAGTTAATGTAGTGAACTATATTGACTAATTTTTATTTTTATTTTTTATTTTAGATTTTTGGGGAGTTGGGGGAGGGGAACAGCATTGGGGAATCGGGGAAGGGGAACAGACAAGTTGCTGTCCTTTTGTTCTTCAGTCTAGTTGTGGAGGACNCCCCCGTAGTCCTCTGTATTTTTCCAAGAAATCCCATGGGGCTTAAGAGTTTTAGTAACAGGGTCAATCTTCACATTCCAGACTATTTGACTTTAAAACTGGATGAGTTTGGGATTCCAGGGGCTAGATTATAGTCCTGTTTCTGCCTCCTATTGTCTATGTGATTTTAGGAAAGAAAATTCTATTCATACTTGGATGGAAGCTGAGCCTCAGGGAAGGCTTTTCCTCTCTTGTTCCCCTAGTCTCCATATTATGTTTAAATCTTGGCCCTCCTACTCATGAGCAAGTTGTTTAACCACTCTGTTGCTTACTTTCGTTATATGTACAAGGTTATGGAAGTTTCTGTTAAGACAAATGTATGTGAAACGCTTACAATAATGCCAGTTATATAATAAACACTCAATAGACATTAACTATCATTAGAACACTGTGAGCCATTTTTTCACAGTATTGATCATCATTTATTATATATTTAAGTGGCTATTAGATTTATATATGCCTCCCCCATTAGGCTGAAAACTCTATAAGGGCTGTTTTACCTACTGCTATATTCCCAGCATCCACCTCGGTGACTGACATATAATAGGAACTCAATAAATATTTGTTTAATGGATTAATGAATGAGCGAATTTATTCCCGAATCCATCTCAGATTGCAGAGGAAAGAAGAATCTGCAGGACTGCCAGAGCATCTGCTCCCGTAGGTTTTCTCAAACAAGCTCCAACAGCTGTTTGTGCTCGAAGCCACCATAAAAAGCATTCTTAAAAGGCAGGGAGGGAGCAGCACTAACAGAGAGATCTACGGCCCAGCTGGGATCCTGGATCTATGGCAGCAGCTAGGCTCAGGGGAGGGGATGTTGGAACGTAGATGCTGGGGCTGAAACCAGGAAGACAGGCAGAATTTTGAATCAGAGAGAGAGGCTCCGTGAGGCAGAGACAGTCATCAGGAAAGGCACTCTGGTTGACAGGGACAGACGGAGTGGGAGAAGGAAAGGAGGAAAGACAAGTGTCTGAACTGGCAGCAGATTGCCCAGATCCTTCAGGGTTTTTGAGAGCTAGAGAGGAACGCAAGCTTCAGCCTTGGTTGGTTGATTTATGACCAGCAAGAGTTGAGCCACACTGGAGCTAAGCACATTAGGCGGCTGCGTGGCCTGGAACTTCTCGGAACCATGGCCGGGTATTCCCAGGAGAACGGGATGGTGAGCAGGTTCAAGGACGGAGGGAGCCTGCTCTAATGGGACCTGAACAGTTCTCAGACTCAGGAAAATCATGGTATGGGGGTCTTAGCATGCCTTTGTAACTACCCTCACTTTTAACCGGGAACCACACAAAACACCCTTCTTTCCTCCCTCCCTCCCTTGCTTCCTTCTTTTCTCTCTCCCTCCCTCCCTCTCTCCCTCCCTTCCTGATTTAATGAGCATTTAGAATGTATGAAGTCACCAGGAATGCGGAGATTAAATAAGACATGATTCTTAACTTTTCGAGAGCTCTCAGTAGCATAACTTAAAGAGGAGAAAAGCAGGGAGCAGGATGATACAATATAATACCATTTATATAAACTCAATTTTTAATTTTCATTTGTTTATGATACATGTATTTAACACATACTAATAGATATGAGTATAAAATGGGTTAGGCAGAAATAACCTAAATTGATTACTGAGGTTGCTAGGGGATGAGGTAAGGAGGAAATGAAATCTGGAATGGAGGACCAAGGGGGTTTCATCTTTAGGTGAACAATATGTTGCTTATTTTATTTTTAAGAAATGTGACAAATATTTTTTGAATGGTTATTTCTAGATGGTGGATACTTGGTTATGTGGCATAAGGTATTCTTTCAAAATTTCCCAGAATTAAAAACAAACAAACAAACAAACAAACAAAAAACCTGAAGAAATTGAACAACTGATTGTAATTTAGTGAGACAAGTCACTTTTATACTTTTCTTTTTCCACATTAATCCCGGGAGCAGCTGAGGTGAAAAGAGGTAGAACTTAACCATTCTTTTTCTTATACTCCCAGTCCATCTATCCTCCAGTCCATATCTTCAGGAACAAATTCTCCAGGAATGAATCAAATAAACTCCTGCATGCTAACTGAAATAAAATAATACTCTCTTCATGAAATACTTGTACCTTCCAGAGACCTGTAGGAGTCAGGAGGGTAGTTCAGGCAGGAAGGATGTGAGAGTTGGGAGCCAAAGTGAGCAGAACCTTTGAGCATCTGTGGAAAGGAGGCAGTGGCCACTTACGGCCTCTCTCTCTCTCAAGAAAGCCTAATCTATAGGCAGGTGATAATGAAAAGAGCACAGGCTTTGGAGCCAGACAGACCTAGGATAGGGGCCCCTTGGTAGTTGCATGACTTTGGGCGAATTACCTAGTCTCTGAGCTTTAGTTCCCTCATCTGTGAAATGGGGATGATACTTCCCAAGGTTGTTGTGAGGTTTAAATGACCTTATAAAGGATGTATCCAGCGAGCCCAGCATGGTACCCAGCAAATTAGTCTCTTCTTCTGAGAGGTAGGATTTCTTCAGTGAGACATGTGAAATATGGTTCCAAGAGCCAACTTAGTAAATGGCCACACTTGCCAGGACTTCTGTCTTACAAATCTTCCCTCATGAAGAAAAAGGCATTTTTTTTATAGATTTTATTTTATTTTATTGGGGAATCGGGGAAAGGGAACAGATAAGTTGCTGTCCTTTTGTTCTTCAGTCTAGTTGTGGAGGATGTTGCTTCACTGGCCCAT